>NC_064615.1:425183684-425486715 GCF_023898315.1 Schistocerca nitens
AGCCATTTTGCACTTCCTGTCAATCTCATTTTTGACACGTTTGTATTCCTTTTTGACTGCTTCATTCACTGCATTTTTATATTTTCTCCTTTCATCAATTAAATTCAATATTTCTTCTGTTACCCAAGGATTTCTATTAGCCCTCGTCTTTTTACCCACTTGGTCGTCTGCTGCTTTCACTACTTCATCCCTAAGAGCTACCCATTCTTCTTCTACTGTATTGCTTTCCCCCATTCCTGTCAATTGTTCCCTTATGCTCTCCCTGAAACTCTCTACAACCTCTGGTTCTTTCAGTTTATCCAGGTCCCATCTCCTTAAATTCCCACCTTTTTGCAGTTTCTTCAATTTCAATCTGCAGTTCATAACCAAGAGACTGTGGTCAGAATCCATATCTGTCCCTGGAAATGTCTTACAATTTAAAACCTGGTTCCTAAATCTCTGTCTTACCATTATATAATCTATCTGATACTTTTTAGTATCTCCAGGATTCTTCCAGGTATACAACCTTCTTTTATGATTCTTGAACCAAGTGTTAGCTATGATTAAGTTATCCTCTGTGCAAAATTCTACAAGGCGGCTTCCTCTTTCATTTCTTCCCCCAAATCCATATTCACCTACTATGTTTCCTTCTCTCCCTTTTCCTACTGACGAATTCCAGTCACCCATGACTATTACATTTTCGTCTCCCTTCACTACCTGAATAATTTCTTTTATCTCGTCATACATTTCATCAATTTCTTCATCATCTGCAGAGCTAGTTGGCATATAAACTTGTACTACTGTAGTAGGCATGGGCTTTGTGTGTATCTTGGCCACAATAATTCGTTCACTATGCTGTTTGTAGTAGCTAACCCGCACTCCAATTTTTTTATTCATTATTAAACCTACTCCTGCATTACCTCTATTTGATTTTGTATTTATAACCCTGTAATCACCTGACCAAAAGTCTTGTTCCTCCTGCCACCGAACTTCACTAATTCCCACTATATCTAACTTTAACCTATCCATTTCCCTTTTTAAATTTTCTAACCTACCTGCCCGATTAAGTGATCTGACATTCCACGCTCCGATCCGTAGAACCCCAGTTTTCTTTCTCCTGATAATGACATCCTCTTGAGTAGTCCCCGCCCGGAGATCCGAATGGGGGACTATTTTACCTCCGGAATATTTTACCCAAGAGGACGCCCTCATCATTTAATCATACAGTAAAGCTGCATGTCCTCGGGAAAAATTACGGCTGTAGTTTCCCCTTGCTTTCAGCCGTTCGCAGTACCAGCACAGCAAGGCCGTTTTGGTTAATGTTACAAGGCCAGATCAGTCAATCATCCAGACTGTTGCCCCTGCAACTACTGAAAAGGCTGCTGCCCCTCTTCAGGAACCACATGTTTGTCTGGCCTCTCAACAGATACCCCTCCGTTGTGGTTGCACCTACGGTACGGCCATCTGTATCGCTGAGGCACGCAAGCCTCCCCACCAATGGCAAGTCCATGGTTCATGGGGGGGGGATTAGACATACTGTGCCTAAATTTAAACACACAGTTAGATTAGGGAACTAGCCCACGGTTTTATAACTAAAAAAATTTGGAAAAGAATCTTGGTTATTCTGTTCACCCCACAGAGAACCAGTGAAGATCTTTCCTTTTCTGTATTTATCGGCCTTTTTAGTAAACAAGGACAAGTCAACATTGGTTTGCGTCTAGGACAACACGACGCTAAATTTAACTAGTTCAAAAATGAGTTATTCAGTACAAAAACTAAAATCATTACATGGTTTACGGTTTTTTATTTTGATTTCAAAGCAAGAATTGTTATATCTCTAATTAAATTAAACAACTAACATTAAACTGATGAACTGGTTTTGTTGTTATCAAGTTAAGTTACGGGCTTTATGTTTAAACATGATTCGTTGAACCCACAAGTCGTACCCACAAAAATAATAGCTCTCGAACATCTCCTTCACTCAAAGATAGCTCCTCAACTGTTAAAATAAACGTGATTAATCGGTCTTGTTTAAACAAAAGTAACCTTTACCTTCTAAATAACAAATTTTTCATACATACAATTTAAGTGACTGCTTACTTCTTCCATTTACTTTAATCACAGCATAATCTCCTGAGTTGAGGAGTGCCAGTTGGTTCTTCAGTTCATTCAAGTTCTTGCTCTTGTTCTGATCAAACACTGATGACTATTGTTTCTGTTCAGCCCCCATATTCAGAAAACACGAGAGTACATACTCATTTAACCGAAATTCAAGTCCTTTTAAATTATACCTTACAACTGAATTTTAGGTTAGCGAAACGTCTCTGTAAGTTTGCTTACCATTTACTTAAATTAAAACAACGCCTTGTATATTGGTACTCAGAAATAAATTTCTAAGTAAGCAAACTGATCGCTATATCCAATATAATGTCATAGAATGGACAAAAAATCGACTGACTATGTCGGACTTTCAAATACATAATTTCCGTTTACAGTGTTTCAGTACTAAGCTAGACATACTCTCACTGGTTTTCCGACATGACAACATAGAACTTTTCTAAAAGTTTCGTTTCTGTTCACGCCATTCTTTCTCTGAATTCAATTTATTCAATTAATAGTGCATCAAATTCAGAACAGCATTGAATCATGAATATCAATACTTTGTATACTCAACCTGTTAGGAGTATTAAGCGCAATAAAGACGATAATTGGGACCGAATTTTCCCTTGGTAGGAGCATAAATATTTGCGGTCAGAATAGTGCCGTGGCAAAGGCCTTGCCAATGGAGACTCAGTCCACTAGTAAGTACACATAGAAGGAAATATCGAAGGCTACCGTGGAACAACTGAGTGTTAACAACAGGAAACTAGAAATTCTTAGCACGGCCAGACAGTGTAAGAACACTTTGTACGATTTCGACGGGCCACGTGCTGTCGTACAAGGCTTCAGTTACAGAACGACACTGAAATATCTGTACGGTTCATAGACGGTTAAAGGTAATCATACAAGTGTCCACTCACATCGCATACACATGTGAATTCTACTCGTACTGCCATTCAGAAGCAGAGCAGAGGATGTGTATCTAATCACTGAACACAGTTTAAATAATTCTGTAAGTGGTAACTAGGAAATGGCGATGTCGCTACACCCAGACTCACTATACGTTTAAATGAGAAGCGTACATGGATCCAATCCGTGCTCCAAACTTGAGTAGACGCACTGTAGTCACTGACGGAAGTTCAGGCTGGCCGCCTCCGAATCCAAACCACTGCAGGCCCGCGATTCCTCAGTGTCTGAGGCTGGTCATTAACATACTGCATTTTCATCCTGAGGAAAAATTCTTCCCAAGCGATCGCTTATCATTGTCGCTCCGACCAGCGACCGACTGACCTCTTCTTCGTTTCCCCGCTGCCAGATAAACACTTCCGCAACCAGAGAGGGAACAGCAAACGACTACAAAGCGTAGCCAACCTATGTCTTAGGGCAGTTAATAGGAACCTAGGCCATTATGCCTCACACGGTGCAACACATATTTAATATGAAGAATTCTACATCTCATTTGTTCGTTACCCCATCCGCGATTTGTAGTATTACATCTTAGGAAGAACGGAAGGGACAATATTGATAAACGACGAAATATATGCAGATAAGGCTATAGCTCCACGTGCCCACAGTGAATGTGAAATGAAACTGGTCGTGACCATTCAAAGGAACCAGTCCATAATTATCCTCATTCAATTATGGGAAAGTATAGAAAAACTAAATCCTGACTGGCAGTCGGAGATCTGAGATGGCGTCCTTCCGAATATGATTCCAGTGTTACCCACTGCGACACTAATTAACACTGCATTTTCTAAGAGTAAAAGGGTAAGTTTGGAAGAATAGCTCTAGAGTTGGTTCAGAATTTTTCTTGCTATGCTTCTTAACTTCATCCAATAGTGTCAGCAAGGCTGCAGAATACTCTTCTCTTTCAGGCAAAACTGCTGCGTTATTTACAGATTTTCTCTAACTGTATTTAAATAAACAAATTTTTAAATAGTTCAGTAATGTCTAAAATGATGTACAAATATGCCAAGGCTAATGGAGTTATTCAGAATATGTTACTTAGTGGTGGTCTGCGTTTTTCAGTGAACGAATCCCAGAGTCACACGCTGTTGTGTCAGACCACTAAGATGTCTTTAGGAGCAGAGATATATTCTTTGAAAGCGTGAGCGGACGATAACACAGAGCAGTAGCAGCTATATAGCCACTGTTTGTCAGTAGAAGGAGTGGCCAGTCCGTGTTTTAACGACCTCAGCTAACTGTTCGTAAACCCGCAGAAGGAAGTCAGCGATTCCACACTGCTCCAGTGATACAAAGGTGTACTTTCTGCACTGCTGCTCCTGTTGCTCGAACGAGTAAGGGCAGAATCTAAATCACAGAGACCCAGCTGAGTCAGAAGCAGTCATTACAAGGAATCAGGTGTAGTTATCAGTCGTCAGGAGCATTACCACAACCAAGACATGCAGTCACCACAGAGTGACGCTTTGATGCTGCTGTAGTAAAGATTCCAAGAAAGCTGTACACAGTCTGGGAAATGAAATGAGTTTCCGGTGAGCATCCAACAACAATTACTATCTTGAATTTTCTACCTGTTAGAGAACGACAAACACTACGGATTTTGTCTTTAGTAGCAACGAGTAAGAGTTGATATTTTCTGTCCGTAAAAATAGAAAAGAGGAACAAGTGGTGTCTTGTACACGTCTAGAATTGCGAATAAGGTATCTGATTACGTATAGTCGCAAAGAATAATAGTTGATCTCTCTATCTGTCAGAATATAATGAGAAACAAGTGCTGCTTCGAACTTGTCTCAAATGATAGTTAAGGAAAGACGGAACTCAATAATTGGGAGTAGATGGCAAGGTCTACCACATAGAGTGATAGGGTGTGCTGATTGATTTGCAGGTATACAACAGGTGTAAGAAATTTCTACGAAAAAGGTTAAACTATCGAGCAATAAATAGCTTTTATGTTGAATAATTAAGTGCTTGGATCCTTAATCGCTTCCTATGAATCAGAGCTCCTCTTCTCCGTTCCCAAATAACCTGTGCTGAGCAGCCTGGAAGACTTTCTCCCTCTCACCCCATTCAGGGCGACATAGTAGTCCTCAGCCCACGACAAAAACGTTGTCGTCAAGTGGTGAGTGAGCTACGCTGGTCACAGCCTTGTCCACACTTGTGAAAAAATCTGTATCGTGCCGTGACAATGTAACGTTTTATTTTAGCTTTTTGTGTACGTATAAATAAGTTTGGATGTCACTGGCCTTTTTAGAGTTACCAGATGACAGGTCTAAACCTCTTGGCAATAGACTGAACTAAAATGATCAAAAATGAATGTTAATAGATTTACTATATGCCAACGTCTTCAAAATTTTATAGATTTCAGTCACTATTTTACGATAGGCATTCTGATAATGTATTACAGCTTCTTCGGCACAAACAATTAGATAACCCGTTACAGGATAATCTACTAAAAAATTTAAAGAAAAACGAAGTGTTACAGATGCCACCTGTATCTACCTTTAATTAATGCTCATAGGCTCTTCTTCTGAGGATCTTCGGTCCGAATACTCTGCTCATCAACCTGCCAGCGTTGGTTAGTCTATCCTATGCAAGTCCCTCAATCTCTCCATATTTGCAGCAACATTAATGTTCTCTTCTAACAGTTCTAACAAATTAACTACTCGTGGCTCCTTATGACTTGTCTTAGCACTCTACCCCTCCCATTAGTCAGTCTGTGCCATAAATCCTCTTCTCTCTGTTTCCGTTCAGCAACTTTGCATTACACAGTCGATCGATCCATCGTATCTACAGTGCTCTTGTATAGCACCACACTGGAAAACTAATCTAGTTTGCTTCTGTTTATCGTCCGTATTATACCTATACTGTAAACAGATATTTATCGAAAAAAATTCCAAACACTTAAATTTATTTAATTAATGAAAGGCTGCTCCAGTTGCTGACACGTACTTTATCTGAGACGTCGACCACTTTCAGCCTTCTTATCCAGGCCATTTTGAAGTCTACATCGTAAAGGCCTAGATGTCAAAGACGAATCCAATCACGGACTCAACTTTTATATATACAGGGTTGGCCACTGATCGTGGCCGGGCCAAATATCTCACGAAATAAGCGTCAAACGAAAAAACTACAAAGAACCAAACTTGTCTAGTTTGAAGGGGGAAACCAGAAGGCGCTATGGATGGCCCGCTAGATGGCGGTGCCATAGGTCAAACGGATATCAACTGCGTTTATTTGAATAGGAACCCCCATTTTTTTATTACATATGCTTGTAGTACGTAAAGAAATATGAATGTGTTAGTTGGACCACTTTTTTCGCTTTGTGATAGATGGCCCTGTAATAGTCACAAACATATGGCTCACAATTTTAGACGAATAGTTGGAACAGGTAGCCATTTTAAATTAAAATACAGAAGTTAGTTATGTTTGAACATTTTATTTCGTTTGTTCCAATTTGATACATCTACCCTTATGAACTTATTGTGTCTGTGAACGCATGCTGTTACAGCATGATTACCTGTAAATAACACATTAATGCAATAAATGCTCAAAATGATGTCCGTCAACCTCAACAGTGAGTAGTTCTCCTTCCGTAATGTTCGCACATGCATTAACAATGAGCTGACGCATGTTGTCAGGCGTTGTCGGTGGATCACGATAGCAAATATCCTTCAACTTTCCCCACAGAAAGAAATCCGGGGACGTCAGATCCGGTGAACGTGTGGGCCATGGTATGGTTCTTCGACGACCAATCCACCTGCCATGAAATATGCTATTCAATACCGCTTCAACCGCACGCGAGAGATGTGCCGGACATCCTTCGTGTTGGAAGTACATCGCCATTCTGTCACGCAGTGAAATATCTTGTAGTAACATCGGTAGAACATTACGTAGGAAATCAGCATACATTGCACCATTTAGATTGCCATCGATAAAATGGGAGCCAATTATCCTTCCTCCCATGATGCCGCACCATACATTAATCCGCGAACGTCGCTGATGTTCCACTTGTAGCAGCCATCGTGGATTTTCGTTGCCCAATAGTGCATATTATGCCGGTTTACGTTACCGCTGTTGGTGAATGACGCTTCGTTGCTAAATACAACACGAGCAAAAAATCTGTCACAGTCCCGTAATTTCTCTTGTGCCCAGTGGCAGAACTGTACACGACATTGAAAGTCGTCGCCATGCAATTCCTGGTGCATAGAAATATGGTACGGGTGCAATCAATTTTAATGCAGCATTCTGAACAGCGACGTTTTTTCAGATTCCCGATTCTGGCGCGGTTTGTCTTCTACCGATGTGCGGAGTAGCCACGACAGCAGCTAAAACACCTACTTGGGCATCGTTATTTGTTGCAGGTCGTGGTTGACGTTTCACATGTGACTTAACACTTCTTGTTTCCTCAAATAACTTAACTCTACGGCGAACGGTCGGGACACTTGGATGATGTTGTCCAGGATACCGAGCAGCATACATAGCACACGCCCGTTGGGCATTTTGATCGCAATAGCCATACATCAACACGATATCGACCTTTTAACACGGGTAATGTATCTTGAAGCAAATCCCTTCCGCACTGGCGGAATGTTACGTTTGTGTCTATTACAGCGCCATCTATCACAAAGCGAAAAAAGTGGTCCAACTAAAACATTCATATTTCTTTACGTACTACACGAATATGTAATAAAAATGGGGATTCCTATTTAAAAAAAGCGCTGTTGATATCCGTTTTACCTATAGCAGCGTCATCTAGCGGGCCAACCATAGCGCCATCTGATTTCCCCCTTTAAGCTAGACGAGTTTCGTTCTTTGTAGTTTTTTCGTTTGATGCTAATATCGTGAGATATTTGGCCCGGTCACAATCAATGGACCAACCTGTATAGCTTTTATTGTTGTTCCCATTCGGTGTTTTGTATGTACTATTTATTTCTGACAGTGTTATTTTGCTCCTCAAAGGGGAAACTCATCTACTGATTTCAGCACCCATTTTTATAATGTAAATATTTCAGTATCGTATTAACTAGTTCGACAAGACGCCTGTAACATTCTTTTACCTTTGTTCATCTTCATGTCATAACCTCTTTTCAAGACACTATCCATAGCGTTTAACTGATGTTCCAAGTCCTTTTCTGTCTCAAATCTTAAAAGCCTTTTTTGCTCCCTGGACTTAAATTCTGACTTTACAAATTTCCCGCGAGTATTCTTTAGCGTTTGCAATAAGTACGTATTGAGTACATAAGGGATAAGCTGCATTCCTGATCGATCCCCTTCATAAGCACTGCCTGTAACACATCCGCCAGTTATAGTAACATCAGTATGGTTCTTGTACAAGTTGTAGATAACCTTCCACTCCCTATATTTTATCCCTGATGACGTGACAAATGCCAGAGTGTATTCCAGCCAGCAATGTAAAAAGCGTTTAATTGATCGACAAATGCTCAAAATGTACATTTGTCTCTTTGCAGATTATTCTCAAAAATTTCTCACATTTGATATTTCCTCACATGTTTTTACAGTTTGGCAGAATCAAAACTCTTATTCCACCAGGTCCTTTTCACCAGGCGTTGCAAACTCCAGCTATGTAAACATTAAAGTGTCATAAATATTTGGCACTTATGTATACACCAGAAAATTTCGTGCACCTATATTTAATTTTAAGAAATGTTTAATTTTTACAGTGTCGGTTGCATAACAAATGGTTTGTAACAAGTTTCTATGATATATATATATCCCAAAAAATAAAATGAATGAACACTAATTAGTTGTTTGCATGAATCACCAAATGTTAAACAACTTAAAAAACTTTGACCTTCTAATAATATCTGAATGTTCACAATTGGTGGCTGGTCACTCTCTCCTGGTACACGTATTGAGCCTACAGCTACACAAGAAATAAATTGAAACATGCTAGCATCAAACATAGGACAACTTTTTCTATGTTCACAAGAGATTAGTGGAATAAGTTTGTGCAATGACCAGTTCTTCCAAAGCGTTGGGCGAATCGATTCGCTTTTTTTGGGAAGGGAAGGCTCACATTGTTTGCCCACTTTTACTGCGATGACAGACTCGAGACGCACGTCGTGCAATCTATCCTCAACGATTTTACAAAAAACTGTAAGGCAAAATAATATATTTTTTGCGCTACTTTTAACTTTACGTGTTGGTTTCATGAAGACGTGCCCATCATTTCGTTAATGGTCATAGTTACTATGATATTTCTATGTAAGTAAGACACTTCTCGAAATTCGAAAACCTTGAAATGTAAAATAGGGATCCCTGTGATTTTTGTTTGGCGCATATTACATAGTATGTTGCTGTACATGGAATTTATGTTGAATTTTTCATTAGTCATAGGTGTAGGTCCGTATCTGCCACCAATCTCCAGAAAATTGATCTAATGTACCACGATTATTTGAGATCGGGCGCATCAGTGAAGCCATAATGTATTAATCACAACATTCCTCATATTCCATCAAAAGTTTGGGATACTGAAATGAAATTTTGGCAAATGATATCACGTAAGGAGTATAATATTTTCCAGTGTGTTCATTACGCAAAATTTCCTTGCCTACCATTTTATTCCACTAACTACACGCTATATCGGCGAAAGAATGTAGTTGTAAGGGCAAAAGATAACTGGTTAAACGAGAAATGCTGAGGGTTTTGAAACAGCATAAGTGAAGACATTACACATTTATTTTTGTACCAAGGACATTTTTTCATAAACTATTGATCTTATTTTTCCACAGTTCCTCACTTAATAGACCATGGTTTCAGAATTCTCTCCTAAATGCGTCTGCACATGTAGTGAGGTGAGCGTAAGCTGCACTGTGTTTTGGTAAAAGAGGCAAATTTTAACATGTCTGCAAGGAAAATCCAGGTTTTGCTCAAAATTAGCCACTAGTAACGATTCTCTGAAAATTAAAAATGGTCAAAACGCCAGGCGAAAATAAATCGCTGCTTATGTTGCATTTTCAGCTGAATTCCTTCTAGATACTAACCATAACAGAGGTGACTGAAGATCTTTTGAATGGTCACCTAACAAGTATGGGTGTGAAGGCGTACTTATGAATAGCAATAACAACACTCAACACCTAATAACCGTTCAAAGTATCACAAAAATTATAACGATTAGAAAATCGAGAATTATGCGGTTTTTCCAAAAGCCGTATTCTTTATTCTCAACTACAGGTTTCACGTCAGTATAAACAAATATTCAGGTTACACTTCTATACTGTATATGGACAATTACGGAGACCCAGCTTTCGGGAAGTTGTGGGATGTCATAATCAAATTAAGTAGACAAAATGATGCTTGTTAAAATGTACAAAGCATAACTGTTGAATGACTGAGGCCGTATGACACCCAGAAGTATATGTTATAAGATCCAGCAGACACCAGCTGTATAAAACCAATATAAATGAAACTTAAAATCCCATGTAACGTGAGTAATTCCACCGTCTTGGTAACAGGCCGATATGGTGTAAGCAAGCTGTGGAGGCTAGCATTACACTCCACAATATGGTCGACCAACGTGGTGCGACTCTTAATGTGGACAACTTCCCGATAACTGAGGCTCCATAACGGTATGGAATTGTAAGTATTATAAACCTGAAGGTGCTTCAACACTAATGTAAAACCGGTAGTTGTGAATCAAGCACATTCGTACATCAATGTGGCCTTTGGAAACAGCTCATCGTTCGTGACTTTCCAATTGTAATAATTTTTTGACAATTTGAACAGTTATTGAATGTTGAGTGTTGTTATTATTTATATTACCTATGAGCTGTGGTTGGTCTCCCCAGAATTTTGTTTGCTAAACCTAATGTTCACAAAAATTTTAGTATAGGCTTCAGTTTAGAATGTCACTGCCCCTCGAGTGCTCAGTTTTCCCCTACAGTGCCTGCCTGGAACCCCAACCACTACTAACCTCCCCATGCATGCCTTGCTGATTGCACATCTACTGGCCACATTATTCAGCATGGTCTCTACAATTCACTATTAAGTCTGGCAGAAAACCCAAAGAGATTCTGGTCATACATAAAGCACACCAGTGGCAAGATGCAATCAGTACTTTCACTGCGCGATAAGAATGGTGAAGTCACTGTTGACAGTGCCGCTAAAGCAAAGTTATTTAACACGGTTTTCCGAAACTCCTTCACCAAAGAAGACGAAGTCAATAACCCTGAACTCCAATCAAGAACAACTTCCAAGATGAGAAACATAGAAGTAGATATTCTCGGTGTAACAAAGCAGCTTAAATCACTTAATAAAGGCAAGGTCTCCGGTCCAGATTGCATACCAGTCAGGTTACTCTCAGAGTATGCTGATAAAATAGCTTCATATTTAGCAATTACATACAACCACTCGCTCACAGAAAGGTCCATACCTAATGACTGGAAAATTGCTCAAGTCACACCAATACCCAAAAATGGAAGTAGGAGTAATCCGCTGAATTACAGGCCTATGTCACTAACGTCGATTTGCAGTAGGGTTTTGGAACATATACTGTATTCGAACATTATGAAGTACCTCAAAGAAAACGATTTATTGACACATAGTCAGCACGGATTCAGAAAATATCGTTCTTGTGAAACACAACTATCTCTTTATACTCCTGAAGTAATAAGTGCTGTCGAAAGGGGATGTCAAATTGATTCCATACTTTTAGATTTCCAGAAGGCTTTCGACACCGTTCCTCACAAGCGTCTTCTAACCAAACTGCGTGCCTACGGAGTCTCGCCTCAGTTGTGCGACTGGATTAGTTATTTCCTGTCAGAAAGGTCACAGTTCGCAGTAATAGACGGAAAGTCATCGAGTAAAACAGAAGTAATATCCAGCGTTCCCCAAGGAAGTGGTTTAGGCCCTCTATTGTTCCTGATCTATATTAACGACTTAGGAGACAATCTTAGTAGCCGTCTTAGATTGTTTGCAGATGATGCTGTCATTTACAGTCTTGTAAAGACATCAGCTGACGAAACTGACTTGCAAAATGATTTAGATAGGATATTTGTATGGTGCGAAAAGTGGCAATTGACCCTGAATAAAGAAAAGTGTGAAGTTATTCACATAAGTGCTCAAAGAAATCAGCTAAATTTCGATTACGTGATAAGTCACACAAATCTGAAGGCTGTAAATTCAGCTAAATAGTTAGGGATTACAATTACAAATAATCTAAATTGGAACGATCACATGCATAGTATTGTGGATAGAGCAAACCAAAGACTGCGATTCATTGGCAGAACACTTAGAAGGTGCAACAAGTCTACTAAAGACACTACTTATACCACGCTTGTCCGCCTTATTCTGGAGTATTGCTGTGCGGTGTGGGATCCGCATCGGGTGGGACTGACGGATGACATCGAAAAAGTACAAAGAATAGCAGATAGTTTTGTATTATCTGCGAAATAGGGGAGATAGTGTCACAGACATGATACGTCAATTGGTGTGGCAGTCATTAAAACAAAGGCGTTTTTCGTAGCTACGGGACATTCTCATGAAATTTCAATCACCAGTTTTCTCCTCCGATTGCGAACACATCTGCTGGCGCCCACCTACATATTGAGAAATGATAATAATGATAAAATAAGCAAAATCTGGGCTCGCACATAAAAATTTAAGTGCTCGTTTTTTCCGCGTGCCGTTCGATAGTGGAACGGTAGAGAGACAGCTTGAAAGTGGCTCATTGAACCCTCTGCCAGGCACTTTATTGTGAATAGCAGAGTAATCACGTAGATGTAGATGTAGAAGTCTAACTTTACTGGCATGTACTTCCCTCAGGTCTGAAAAAATTACACTGTGTAGACATGCCGTTTCCAACGTTATTTTCTTAATGTCACTCACTGTGACAAATGTATTTAATTTTCTTCTGCTCTCGCCTGGCTTTATCCCTTAACTTCACGTGTTTCGAATGTTAATCTGGATTTGGCAATGTTACTAGTAGAGGGGACCAGATGCTTTTGCTTTCACAGGAACGATAAGCTCGAAAAGAAATAACTGGGTTTCAAATGTAACGAGTGTTGCAGCGTTGTTACACACACAGAAGTAATCAAAAATAAATAATTCTCATGATAGTGTTAAATACTTTTAATTAGGTGATGGCGTGTGCAATACAGAAAAGTCAAAGGTTGCGGATAAGAGTCGTATATTTTAGTAATAATGAACAAAGAAGGAAGAAATTCTGTTACAGTGAGTGAGAGTGTGAGAAGAATAATATTTATTTCGTATTTAGTAATAGCGAACAAAGTAGGAGGAAATTCTGTTACTGTGAGTGAGAGAGGGAAGAGAATAATATTTATTTATCTATTTAAATAACGTTTCAGTACATATGTTGTATACAAGACACCGATTAGAAAACAGTTTTGCCTGTTGATTTGAAACTTGCGAATATATATTATTAAAATTTTTGTAATGAAGTGGACCAGTGTGGGAAATAGTTACAAATTTCAGCATATGCTATACACTCATTAATTATATCTACAATTAAAACAATAAAGTACGTTTCCTCACCTGAGATACTGGTAGTCTTGCAGCACATATGATGTCCCAGATTTGTTAAAAATATATAGTTCACATTGAGATTTTGTACGTCTGGGTAATGTGCTGTGTGGTATAATTCCTGTATGTATGGCTGACATCTTTTCAGCACAATGTTGTGCTGAAGTGTCTAGGAGTAGGTCCTTAGTTGACGTGGTAGTGCAGTCAAAACAGTTTTGTTTTGAGTAAAAAGGTTTTATTTCCTCAGTATACTTTTTTTACATGCGTACTTACGTCCAATACATAAATATTTTAATGAGGGGTAACATTTTTACTTCTTTCGAACAAAAAAAAAAAACAAGCAGAGATTTCTACTCCTTGCATTCATATAACAGCCTTTTGCTTCCCGAAAAGTATTTCTGTCTGGTATATATTTCCTCATAAAACGACACTGTACTTTAGTAATGAATGTTCACGATCAAAGTGGCCTGAATGTTTCTTACTGTTTTAGTATGCGTGTTTTTGCAGTGAAATGTCACCACACAGCTCATGTTTTCGAATTTTGAATTTAGGGTTGTGATATGATGTCCTTCCATACAGTTTATTGTAATGCAACACCCTAAAAACACACACACACACACACGCACGCACACAAACACACGGCCGGCCGGTGTGGCCCTGTGGTTCTAGGCGCTTCATTCTGGAACCGCGCGACCGCTATGGTCGCAGGTTCGAATCCTGCCTCGGCACAGATGTCTGTATTCTCCTTTTTTTAGTTAGGTTTAAGTAGTTCTAAGTTGTAGGGGACTGATGACCTCACATGTTAAGTTCCATAGTGCTCAGACCCATTTGAACCATTCGAACAAACACACGCACTCTCATATAAATACGTAGACACACAAAAACAGATGATGAAAACCACAATGTTCAAAAGTTGCAAGGCATTTTACTGTCTCCATCATGAAATTTACTTCTTCCTTGGTCTCTTCATCAAGCAAACCTTTTTCCAACTCATAATGATGAACTTTCATCACTTGCAACTCACTCGAAATGCTTGGATTTTCTTACGACAGAAATATGGACTTGAATAAAAGCTACGCAAAACATCACGTGGAAATTATGTTTGACTGAATGCCTTAAAGAACAGCTGTTTCCTGCATCCGTACAAATGCTCCACAAGACTGTTCAATTTTTTGGTAAGCTTTTCGATAAATCCTCAAACAAAGGCCTTATTTTTAAAGAGAAGTTTCCGAGAATATGTGTTTGCAGCAGAGCATTGTATAGTAGTGAACATGGAAAACCATAAAAAAGAGAATCGAAGCATCTGAGATGTGGTGTTACAGAAAAATGTAGAAAATGAGGTGGACTATTGAGGTAAGGAATTAGGACGTTCTGCGAAGAATCGACGAGGAAATAAATATATGGGAAACACTGAGAAGAAGAAGAGACAAGATGGTAGAGCATCTGTTAGGACATCGCGGAATAACGTCCATGATACTAGAGGGATCTTCAGACAGAAAAAGCTGTAGAGAAAGGAAGAGACTGGAATACGTCCAGCAAATAATTGAGGACGTCGGATGCAAATGCTACTCTGAGATAAAGAGGTTGACACAGGAGAGGAATTCGTGGCGGATCGCATCAAACCAGACAGAAGACTGCTGACCAAAAAACAAAAAAAAAACAAAAAAAATCGTCATTCATCACTTCTTCAATAGTATTTAATTTTTCCACTTAAATGTAACTTTCCTTCATATTCTTCTTCTTTAGATTTACAATTGTCCCCTAGTGATCAAAATGTAGTTGGTCCTGGCTTGGAACCCCGCCGCTGTCTGAATTATGAATAAAGATCATCAGCAGTGACGACCGAAGCCTTCTGTCATAGAAATTCGCCCTCGTTCAGAAACGGCCCAGTCAAAGGAAGCCGAGGAGTGGACAGAGTTTCTGAGTGCTCTCTTGCCCTTGGGATGGGAACCGCTCCTAAAAGGCGGGAAAATCAGCAATGATCAACAGTATGAGGATGCAGAAGTCAATGGGAACCATTTCATAATGTGACACATAATGTGAAGTAGCTGAAAGGGTTATGGGAGAATATGGGTTTGGTACTAGGTATCAGAGAAGAGGATGACTGAGTTATGAAACAAATCCAAGTAATAATAGCGAATACTCAATTCACGTACAACTAGCGGAAGAGAGAGATTCTGAAATCAGATACTAGATTTTAAGGTGGACCCAGAAGCAGATACAGATTTAGATCACAAGTTAGTACTAATGAAGAGTAGGCAGAAGTTTATAGGGATAGTCAGGAAAGGAAGAATAAAAGCACAAAGAAGTGGAATACGGAACTACTAAGGAACAGCTCAGAAGGCAGTTCAGTTGAAGAGGAATGAATATCTCTAAACATGTAATTCACAGAACTTACAAGAAAAAGTAACTACGAAGCAACCATGGATAACAGGAGAAATGCTTCAGCCGATCGGTGAAGGAAGGAAGCACAAGAATTCTCTGAGAAATTCTGCAATACAGAAGCACAAGTTACATAGGAATGAAATAAACAGGAAGTGCTTGGAAGCTAAGGCGAAATGACTGCACGAAAAATGTGAAGAAATCGAAAAAGAGGTAGTTGTCGGAAGCACTGACTCAGCATACAGATGACTGAAAGCAATTCTTGGCGAAATTAAAAGCAAGGATGGTAACATTAAGACAGCGACGAGAATTTCATTGTCAAATGCAGAGGAGACAGCGGATAGGTTGAGAGAGTACATTGAAGACGTATATGAGGGGAGCACTAGTCTGATGACGTGACAGGAGAAGGAACAGGAGTCGATACAGAAGAAATAAGAGATCCGGTATTAGAAGAAGAATTTTAAAGAGCTTAGGACGACTTAAAATCGAATAAGGCGAAGGGTTGGATAAAATCCCATCAGAATTTCTAAAATCATTGGGTGAAGTGTCAACAAAAAGGCTGGTCACATAGGTGTGCAGAATGCATGAATCTGGCGATATACCGTCTGATATTCGGAAGAACATCATGCACACAATTCCGAAGATTGCAAGAGTCGACAAGTACAAGACTTATCCCACAATCGGCTTAACAGCTCATGCAACCAAGTTGCTTACAAGAATAGCATACAGAACAATGGACAAGAAAACTGAGGATGTATTAGATGACGATCAGTCTGGCTTTAGGAAAGATAAAAGCATCAGAGAGGCAATTTTGTCGTTGCATCTGATAATAAAAGGAAGACTAAAGAAAAATAAAGACACAATGACGTATTTATCGACATGTAAAAAGGGTTCGACATGTAAATAGCGTAAAATAATGGAAATTTGATAAACATAGGGGTAAGTTATAGGGAAAGACGAATAATATGCAATATATGCAAGAGGGAAGTGGGAATAACAAGAATGGAAAACCAAGAACGAAGTGCTCGGAGTAATAAGTGTCCAAGACAGATATGTAGTCTTTCTCATCTACTGTTCAACCTGTACATCGAAGAAACATTGATGGAAATAAAATGAAGGTTCCAGAGTCGTATTGATATTCAGGCGGAAAGGATATCAATGATACGACTCGCTGATGACACTGCTACCCTCAGTAGAAATGAAGAAGGATTACAGGATTAGCTGAATCGAACGAACAGTCTAACAAGAGAAACAGGAACGTAATTAGAAGTATCAGAAATGAAAACAACGAGAAACTTAATATCAGGACTGATAGCCACGAAGTAGATGAAGTGAAGGAATTGTGCAATCTAGTAAGCAAAGAGGACACCGAAAAAAGGCTAACGCTGTCAAACGTGCATTTCTGTAGAAGAGAAAGCTACTAGTATCAAACATAGGTCTTAATTTGAGGAAGACATTTCTGAGAAAGTACGTTTGGAGCAGACCAATTTATGGTTGTGAAACATGGACTGTTGGAAACCTGCAAAAGAAGGAATTCGAAGCCTTTGAGACGTGCTGCTAAAGAAGAGTGAAGAAAATTAGGTGGACTGAAAGATAAGAGATCAGGAGGTCCTCTGGAGAATACATGGAAAACACGGACCAAAAGAAGGGACTGATCGTAGCATATGAGTCAAGACATTAGGAAATGACTTCGGTGGTACTAAAGGGAGCAGCACAGGGTAAAAACTGTAAAGAAATGTGATAAGAATAGATTTAGAAAATAATTGAAGACGTAGTTTGCATGTGCTACTCTGATATGAACAGATTGTCATAGGTGAGGAATTCGCGGCGCAGCTCATCAAGCCAGTCAAATGACTCATCAGTCATGCGTTTGATTTGATGAAGGCCACCAGGAAAAAATTGTGTACCTACACGACATCAGGCATGAAATCGAAGAAGTATCATGATCTCTCCATTATAAAAAAATTAGGGATGAGTTCCCCATTCGGATCTCCGGGAAACGACTGCCGTGGTGGAAGGTGACCATGAAGATAAGACTGAATAACCAACAATGTACAACGCTGTACGCGTGTAAATCTAGATGCATGAAATGCATAGAAGACGAGGTTTTATAGTCAGATGAGTTAATATTAATAGCAGCAGAATGTCGTCTAACGCGAGTAGGGTCGTTATGAACAGGAAAGTATGGAAAAGTGTGAACTATTGTGAACAGTTCACTGATAGATTTCTTCTCATCAGAATCGACAGAAACTCATCACCGACAATAATAATTCACGTACACATGCCGACGTCACAAGCAGAAGATGAAGACATAGACAAAGTATGCGTGGATACTATACGGTTAATTCAATGCGTATAGGGAGTTCGAAATCTAATAGTCATGGAGGACTGGAATGCTGTCGTAACGGAAGGAGTAGAAGGAAGAGTTGTGGGAGAATAGGCCTGGTAGTACGAACGAGAAAGGAGGAAGACTAATTAAGTTCAATAAATTTCAGCTAGTGATAGTGAATATTCTCTAACGTCCGTCCTATTCAATACCTCCTCATTAGTTATGTGATCTACCCATCTAATCTTCAGCATTCTACTGTAGCCCCACATTTCGAAAGTCTATATTCCCTTCTTGTCCAAACTATTTATAATCCATGTTTCATATCAGTAATATGTACGTATACAATATCTTTATATTACACAAAAAGAAAGCATACTATGGTACATGACATAATACAGTTACAAATATTCGAGATGATATCAGAACAGAAAGAGGGCTATAATCGTGTATATTGCAATATTGACAATAAGCACAGAGACCACAGCAACGATTATCAGTGGTCAACGTTTTGTACCAGTTTAAGCATGATAGTAATAATAACAACAAACCAACATTAGACAATGTGAAAATGTTCTTAACATGTTTCAAAGCTGTTAACGTAATTACAACGTAAACTGTTCAAGCATGATATAAATTAAATCTCATAAGAGTCTTCACCAGGCACTGCTACTGGGCGAATTACATTTTTAATGTTGCTTGCATAATAAACAGGAAGTTGATTAAAACGCAAATAAAATGGCAAGTACATAATCAAGGCCATAGTAAAACATTATATGGAGCACAAAATTGTAGAGAAAACCTACGAGTATCTGCAAAATAGGTTTTCATGCTGATAAATCAAGTGTAAGGTATTACACCTTATTTGACAAGTAATTCAATGTCTAGGACATAGAGCTATGAAATAAGGGTAAGGTGTAGGTTACTGATGTGGAAAATAATATGACCACAACAAGCATAGTTATAAGGACGAAAGCAGGTGCTACCTAACGTATTGTATAGAAGATTGCGATGTGTCACCCAATGTCTGTATCCTGTAGACATACTGGTATGATGGCTACATGAATGTCTGAATTCGGTCCGACATTAGTTGTTAAGAGTAAGTGAATTTTTTCACTGAATTTACTATGATTGTGCTTGCTGCCCGATCGTGTAACCTATGCTCCACCTGGCTCTATCAATTTCCCATGTCTGAACTCACCTATACTTTTATTATACTATTATATTAATTATCAGAAATCATCCTCACGTTAGTTGTTAGCCCTAAGTACCGTAGTTCTTTTTATGCCATTACCATAAGTATCCATTACATCTTATAGCAGCATCAAGGACTGTATCAGCACAGTTCTACACCTGAACTCACACAGATTTCGAACATCAGATAAGTAGACTCAGACAAAAGCCACTGTAACCGTGGCCGAGCCGGCCGCGGTGGTCTAGCGGTTCTAGGCGCTCAGTCCGGAACCGCGGGACTGCTACGGTCGCAGGTTCGAATCCTGCCTCGGGCATGGATGTTTGTGATGTTCTTAGGTTAGTTAGGTTTAAGTAGTTCTAAGTTCTAGGGGACTGATGACCACAGATGTTAAGTCCCATAGTGCTCAGAGCCATTTGAACCATTTTTGAACCGTGGCCGAAGCGTTGGTTTCTACAGTACAGGTTTTTTTTTTTTTTTTTTGCTATCAGGAAAACTTTTATAGAATTTTTTTTGTTTATGTCACGCAAAATTCCGGGTTATGTCGCGACTATCGGGAGTTCAGCTAAAGAACAAGTTTTTTTCAAGAACAAGCGCTGCTGAGACGGTCACTAAATATTTTTCGATCAGTATGATTGGAAAAAACTAAGGCATGCTCTGTAATATGTGAGCTTATTGCTGATGTAAGCAAACTGGTTTATTTTATATATAGCTTACAGTTGTTCCTACATCTCATCTTAGTTTGTACGGGACTACTGCCGCCCGGTGGTACTCTTCAGTATTATGTTCATTTGAAAACTACACAGCACTAAGGCGCCGGTTATCAACATACACACGTCTGACAGCAGGGGATGGGCTCTATCTGACGTATTTGACATCTCTGTGCCTTTCTGATACAGTTCTGGCTGTTATTTTAGTGCATTTAGTGGTGCATGTGGAGGTCTTTTCCGTGAGGTAAACATTGTCTTAGGCTATGGCGGTGGAGAATGTGCAATGTGCTGAAAGTAGAGGCTTTATAATTCGCGTATCCGATGGTATGTAAAGCTCAGTCATTCTTCGGTATTACGTATGATAATTATAAACCTAGTAACCAATTTGTGACACTTACAGAGCTGAAGATGATAATACAGCTTTGTTGAAACTTGTGATCAGGGTACGCATCAATTGCGATTTGGGAAGTAAAACTTCTATAGTGAAAGTTTTTTTATGTTGATATAGAGATCACTCTCCTCGCATTGACCGTTAATTACTGAAACACAGTATTTTTATTTATTTTTTGTAGGTGTTTTTAAGCACAACATTAATTATTGTAGTAATAAATAGGAGTAACTCGTTATAGCATATTACACACTTCTTTACACGAAACTCACTTTCTGGGTCTTCCGTTTTATTACTACAGCTTGTGTTTTGTAGATTTTTAGATTTTCGTGTCTGTGAATTAGTCCCAATATTCTAAGGATTGTGAAAATTTTATTCCACATTTCACTGACGAAGCTCTTTTGCAGATCAACGAACTATAGAAAGTATGGGTTTCCTTCATTCCGTCTTTTGCTACCAAGTGAAATATCAGAATCTCTTAACGGTTTCGATTTTTTAAACCAATCTGATCATCATTCAGTAGGGGTACATCATTAAAGTTTCTGTGTATTCTTCTGTATATTTTTCACATCAATAGTTCACAAGCGCATTTGCGTCTCTAATAGCTTCTGCATGTTCGCTCTCGTGTATTGATACTACGGTTCTAGAAATTTGCGTTTTAGCTGCTTGACAGGTTTTGGGTCCCTACACAAATAAACGTATTCCTAAATCTACGTAAATTTCAGTAACGCCGAAAGTATATTATGATTTCTCCTTAGATCTGTGATTGTTGTCCCATCCACGACGATCTCATTACAGATAAAACACAATTCCTCATTATAAATAAAGGCCAACGATATCGGTAGTTTTATTTTATTGGTACCGTAGCTGAATTCATCTTAAGCAGTTCGTATAAATCGCGGAAAACAAAGAAAACATTGTAATTGGATGGAGACTCACAACTGCTCGTCCGGCATGTAGTGCTACGTATGAAGTCATAGGGGGGTGACGTAGTATTCCGTCTAAATTAGGAACTAGTTTCTCATTACTGCGTGTGTTTTTACATGGAGTGCGAGATGTAACACACTACGTTCACCGGAGCTGCAATAGGAAATCTGTTTTGTTAACTAAGTCAGGAAGCAAATTACAATGCCAGCTGGAGTATATGATTTGCTGTACTGCTCTAGAAAACTAGTCACATATATATAGTAGCTACTCTTGTGAAATGCAACTGCACCTTCATTACACGCTCTGTTTGTGACGTTAAACTGCAATATGTGACGCAAACACTGCAGCAAACATGTCGCTGCCATTCCTCGCAAAACACACAAACGTGCACACACACACACACACACACACACACATACACACACACACACACACACACACACAAAATTCACGCAAACACAAAATTCACGCACGCACGCACGGAAATACCTGCCTTCTACAGTTGCAGTGCAAGTTAACAGTAGACAGTTGGACTTACCAGCAGTATGGCACAGCTTTTCTTTCATGTTTTACAGTCTAGATTACTTTGAGATTAACACTAATTGGATAAAACTCAACTGGTCAAATTTTAGAAAAGTACCACTTGCTTCTCACGTTTCTTACCCTTACGAATTGAAAACTAAATCACGCCTACGAGAATGTTTATCATGCTGTGTGACACTGCATCCCTGATATTAACTTACAGGTTTTATTTTTGTCTCGTCACTCTTCTCACATGTTTCACGGAATTCTGGAGTACTTTATAAGCGAACAGATATTAGTCCGTAATTTCGAAGTATTTGATACTGCAATATAGTAACGTGAACGTATGGTAGTCTCACGAACATCCATGACGAACTGCAAGTTTTGGCCGAAACGCAGACACCGTGGCGCCGCAGCCAAATGTGAAACCCTCTCCTGAACCTGAATCAATAAATAACAAAAATGATGTTACAAATTCTCAAATCTAGATACCGCTAATTTCACGAGACCGATCCAATGTAAACAGTAAGTAAGAAAAAGCGACTTGAGAAAATCAAAGTGTCAAGTTTAAAAGAAATGCTCCCTACTAGACGTTACTACGAAGTGAACAAATGTTCGCCAATCTGACACTTTTCTGAGTTTCTTGTCTACAAATTTTGTATTCTACTAGTCCCAGAAGTTCGTCGGGTATTGCTAATGAAATGTAATTATATGATGGCCCTCTTTGTTGTCAACAACCCCGCACGCTCTGGCGACCTGAAGACTTTGCTGGCGTAGTGGTGGTAAATTATTGGGTTGGTGCCTAACTTGACAGCCTTTTTCCGTACGTTTAGGGACCACAACAGATACACATAACAGAGACTTCAGTCATCCATAATACATTCTCCTTCACTTCAGCCAACCTTCCTAATCGTTGGCGTGGGATTGCGTCCGCTGATCGTCTCAGTTGTTGACAATAAACGTCAGCAGTGATGTTTACCCCCCTGGAAAGCAGTTCATAGTACACTACACCATCGCTGTTCCCCCGTATAGATGACTTTATGTTTTCTAAATGTGCACAGATCTTTGTACGAGGAGCTGCTGCTTTGTTTGAGCTCAGCCACTCCTTTCTTTTCCTTACATTAGCATAGAGACACCATAATCGTCACCTGTAACGATACGGGATAAAACAGTCGTTGTTGTCAATGAGTGGAACGATGAAGAGGAAGCAGAGGTGTACATATGACCACCGCTGATTTTTGTGAATGGCTTTGAGCATGCGGTATACATGTAACCGATTTCTGAATCTTTTCCTCTGCCTGCAAATCTATAACAATGGTGGAATGATCGCAGTTCATCACATGTGCAGTACTCGAGTACACTGACGTGGATTATAGTATCATAATGCATTTAAACGATCTTTATCAAACCCCGAAGGTCTTCCTGAACGCGGAGAGCCACTAATGGTAAAACGATCCTCCTTAAAACATTTTCTTGCCGTGCTCTGTCCAATGGCATTATCCCCATACACGCCGTAGATGTTTCTGGCTGCCTTCACTGCTGTCACTCCTGTATTGAATTCGGATGAATACGTCAGAAATGATCCGATTTCTCTGTGGCAGTCCATTTTCTAGCGTCCACAACTCCACTAACTATCTCCAAATGACAAACTGACAATATGTAAACTAAAATAGCGACAGTGAATTACAAATAATACTGACAGACGGGAAATAAACCAACAGAAATCAGAATACCAACATGCAAAAAATAAAAACGCTTCGAACTTATGTACCAACCTAACATAAAACAGAAACCCTCCTCGTGAGTCTAAGTAGTGAAAAATAGATCAGAATACATACAGTAGTACCTGACGTTAGCATTCGTATACATACTGAAGAACTCGGTGGAGATATTATTTTATCATCGTGCAATTAAATTACACGAAATATTTACAAATTATACACCCACCTCGTGGGTCAGTCTGTTTATAAATGAGATCAGGATCGCTACAGTGGCTTCTGAGAGTAAGGTTCAAATGCAGCCAGAAAAACGCGCTAGTAGAGTGTCATTTATAACAAACATTGATTACACATATTTAAAGGGCAGTCAAACGAAAAGGATACAGCTGGAAAAAAGTAGGTAAACTTTATCAGGTTTGCTGACGTTATCAACCTAGTACGCGAAATTTTGTATGTTTTTTTATTTATGTTAGGTGTTAGAAAACTAAGTCAAGATCGCACATGGAATCTTCTTTATTTGGTGGATTACTAGTTTCGGTTAACAGTCTACGCAACTTCAGATCCAATATGTAAAACATGTTAGAAAGATACAACAGCTTACAGAACTGTATATGATACTGTAGGAGGATTCAAGAGTACTACTTGATTTAATTACACAATCAACAGAAATAAAAAGGTCTTGGTTAGTGTTGGTGCCATTACCGTTTCACATATCTTTAAAATCTTTCTTAAAATGACAACATCCGTATATGACAAACTTAAAAACAGCTTTTCATCGTTCATAGCCAGTGTTTCTGACCGATGATCATAAAACTGAAAATATTTATTAATATAAAGGAGAAGCAGTGCGAATAAAAGAACATTATCTGCATGAAATTTCCACTAGAATGGCTAAATGTAAAAGGAATCATCTTAGCAAAGGCGTGATGCTGTTAGAAAGTAGTAACTGACACAATCAGCATTTACATTATTTTCTAACAGACATCATCATATGAAGGTTATTGTAAAGTAGTACATGGTATATTATGGCAGCTAATGCCCATTACAGCGCTCAGCAAACGCAACATTCAGTATGTAGATAATATACATCTGTGTGGCCGATACTGTAGCGAAATGAAAATTGACAGCCACTAGCTTTACCAAGCTGCTTGAAGACCGTAAGGTGGCGTTAGCATATATATATATGCTAACGCCACCTAACGGTCTATATATACAAAGGATATTTTCTAATAACATTGTAAAGAACAAGTTGTAGATGTAATTAAAATTATTTATTTTATTTATTTATGCATTTGTTTCACCTGGCAAGATTAGGGCCTTCAGGCCCTCTCTTACACCTAACCAGGCATGCTCAGATTCAACAAATTTCAGTTTCTACAGAACATTAAGGACATATAACATGTTATTAAAGTATTAATGTTAAAGAAAAATAATAGAGATTATAAAAGTAGTACAATGATAATTATAACAATCAAAAAATTATTATAACAATCAAGAATAATAATAATAATAATAGTAATGACTATGTATGTGAAAGTAAACATATTTTGCTTTTATGAATGTCAGTCCTATTGCTAGTTGGGAATTTTCTCGTTATATAATCTTGCAGCTTGTGAGTTATTCTCATCAAGCAGAGACATAAGACGATAGAATGGGGTAAAAGAGATATAGAAGAGGTAGTAGGTTAGAGGAAGAGAAATAGAATGGTTAAATTCGAAGCTATGATGGAGAGGAGAAAGAAAGAGATGAAAGGGGCACAACAATGGTGGCTATACCGTCCCTAATATGTAAGTCTTGAGTTCCCTCTTGAATGTTGAGTGGTTCTGGATAAGACGCAGATCACAGGGGAGCGCGTTCCATAGTCGTATGGCTGAGATGGAGAATGACACGGAGAAAGATTTTGTGTTATGTAAAGGTACAGCCAAGATGCTAGACATATCCGATCTGGTATTGCGGTTGTGGAATGATGATAGGTGTTTAATGTGAGAAGATAAGTATTGGGGGCACCAGTGGCTAAGAAATCGATGAAGTAAGCACATCGTGTGGAGATCGCGTGCCTTATGTGGGCGTATCCAACCTAGCTGGGAGTATAAAGGACTGATATGATCATACAACCGTATATCGTACACGTATCTAACGCAAGCATTCATCACTAGCTCGAGGCGTCTCGAATTTTCACTATTTGTGCCATGCTGAACCACATCACAGTAGTAAAGATTAGGCAAGACTAGTGTTTGGACTAATTTTTGTTTAACATGGGTTGGAAATATTTTTCTAAATTTTTGAATTGCATGTATGGAGGAGAGCGATTTCCGGCAAGCTGTAACTGTTTGTTCCTCCCAGTTTAGGTGTTCATCCAAGATTATTCCAAGGTCTTTTACTGTTTTTTGGTATGGTAGATGGGTACCATTGAGGAGTATTTGAGGGACTGTTTTGCGAAAGTACCGACTGATTAACTTGGGATGAGATATAAGTATGACCTGGGATTTCTTGGGGTTTAGTTTCAGACCTAGGTTCTGTGCCCATCGAGAAACAGAGCAAAGATCTGCGTTCATACTCGCTACTGCGTCAGCAATGTTCTTGGGGCTTGCACTTATGTACAGTTGGATGTCGTCGGCATATAGGTGGTAGTTGCAGGAGTGAATCATTGAAGAAATATCATTAATGTACAGTGAGAAGAGTAATGGACCAAGGACGGAGCCTTGGGGAACTCCAGAGCGCACGTTTTTCCATGATGACTTTTCCGACCCACAAATGACTTGTTGACAACTGTTTTTTAGGTAGCTGTCGAACCAGTTCATTGCGCTGTTTGAGAAATTCAGCTCCTTCATTTTAATTAGTAATATCTCAAAGTCAACTGTATCAAAAGCCTTGCTAAAGTCAAGCAGCGTTAGGATGGTAGCTTCACGTCTGTCGATAGCATGTTTAATGTCATCAGTTACTTTGATTAATGTAGTTGCTGTACTATGGTGCTTTCGAAAGCCTGACTGATATTTGTCGTGGATGTTATGAGTTTTGAGGTAATCCGTCAGCTGTTCATGGACGATGTATTCTAGGGCTTTAGATATTGCAGGTAGTATGCTGATCGGCCTGTAGTCACCTGGCGACTTAGGGTTGTCAGTCTTGGGTATAGGTTGAATTAAACTTTGCTTCCACTCAGTAGGATATGTACTACTGACAAGAGACTAGTTGAAGATGTCTGTGATAACTAGAGTAATAGTGTCTACGACGTTCTTGATCATGCCAATGCTCGCTCCATCATTTCCTAATGCCTCGGAAGGGATTCTCATAATTGCCTTGTGTACTGTGCCGGTAGTGACATGTTTTAGGAAAAACTTGTCTCTCGAGAGATTGATATCTTGGGGCTGGTAATTTGTCGCCGCGTGGCAGTTTACAGCTGTTGAGAAGAAATCGTTTAATTCTCCTGCAGACGCTTGATAAACAGCGTCAGATCTTCGCTTCCCTACACCGAAACTGCGCAGCTTTTTCCACAGTGCAGCAGGTTTTGATATGCCTCATACGACAGAGCGGGCACGTCTGATTTTGGCATTCCTCACGCTTTGCTTGGTTCTATTTCGGAGTTTCCTATAAGCTTCTTACGCCTCGGGAGTTGGGTTACGCTTGAAGGCCCTATGTGCAGCATCACGTTTATTCATTAACTGGCGTAATGCAGTGGTGAGCCACGGAGCGGGAGCTCTCTTTACCTTGAGAGTGCGTTGAGGAGCATGTTTATCATACAGTGCAATAATTTTGCGACATAATTCCCGAATTTTTCCGTCTAGAGTCGGTTCATTGCTTATATCATGCCAAGGGATGTCTGAGCAATCCTTTTGAAGAGCGTCATGGTTAACATTTTTTTAGGTTTCTGTAGGTTACCAGGTGAGGTTTTTCTTTGGTAGTATGCACTGAGTAATTTAAGAATATCACGTCATGAGCAGAGAGTCCCGGAGCGGATGTCTGATTGGCGCGAATTATTTTATCTGGTTGCTTTGTTGCTATTATATCTATGAGTGTATGGCTGTGTGGCGTGTGATGAGTTGGGTCCAGCGGTGTTAAACTCATATCATTGGAGTGGAACAGTCTCCTTAGTTTCTCTGCAGAAGGAGATTTTAACTGTAAGTCGATGTTTGTGTCGCCCATAATGATTATATGTTCATACAGTGTCACGAGCGAGGACAGGGCAGACTGAAAGGAGGACATAGCACCGACGTTTGGAGGTTTATAGATTACTCCAATTACCAGTTTCTGATTTGATGTATTTATTTCGAAAAATAAGAACTCTGCTTCTCCTTCGCCCTTTGCATCCGATGTGAATAGTATAGTAGGTCTCAGATCAGAGCGAACATAGGCACCCACACCACCCCCGCGTCGTGTTTCACGATCTGCCCTTAGGAGAGAGTAACTAGTGATTCGGATAGCGTCGGAAGAAATGTTTGGTTTCAACCAAGTTTCAGAGACGAGGATAATATGGAACAGCGATTGGCAGAACAGGTCACAGAACTCGTCGAAGTGAGCCGTTAGCGACTGAGCGTTCGCATGGGCCACAAAGAGCCCGCCGCCGGAACCGGTCCGTCCCACTGTGGCCGCCTGTAGGACCGAGCACGCTCCGTTTACCTGCTGGCCGGAAGAGGGACAAAAGCTGGATTTCGCGGGGGAAGACATATTTACAGGTGTGTCCAAGGTCGTGACTGACTCAAGCGTCTGTGGGATTAAGGTGAAAGACAAGCTGGAGGTATCGGAGCAGGGAGCGAAAAGAAAGATGGAAAGTGGCAGTAGTGGTTACGAAACAGATAATAGTAGTAGTAGTGGTAGTGACGAGGATGAAAATAACAGATATAGAAAGGCGGTTTTAAGGAGATTCCTGTTAATTGAGAATGTTAATTCCCGTTTGACTAACAATATGAATATACATGAGCACTTATGATAGACAAATAAAGAAGCAATATTTATGTGAAACAATTGACTGATTTTAAATACAGTACTTATGGTACTTATAGAAATAACGAAGCAATATTTACGTAAAAAAATGAAAAGAATAAAAATTAACTTATATTAGACAGAGCAATATGAGACTTTGAGTCTCGCGAGATTTCGCTCAGTCTTTCAGTTCGGACATGTTCGTCACCGTTTTCCTCCCTCCTTCCGTCTTGACTACGATCCTGCCATCCTGGGTCCATACATACAATTAAGTAGCTGATATGAAAAAGTTTGTCTTATAGTTAAAGCAACAGGAATTCAACAATAACAACGAGTATTATAGGTATCTAGTGACGCTATCAAACTAAGCGACCTAATTTTATGTTACATTTTGTAGTAATGATACTTCACGAGCGATTGCAGCACTTATCCACAGTCTCAAAATATTTTTATTTTTAATACATGTCTACGCAACGACCGAAGTTGTAAGGAACGTCACCAACACACAACATCGTGAGCCACAATTGATGTAGAACTAAAGATATACAATTTTTTGCGTCATTCTGACGGTAATGGTAATAGCAACAGATTATACAGTTATTAAACTACAAAGAACTTTCATTTTAATAAATTGAATAATGCGTTATTGTTACTTAATACCGTCACTAAGAAATAAAAATTGTCGGACATTGTTTAGGTTTTCGTTATGATTCTTGATGTTGCGCGTGCGGGCTGCTACTTAAACCATCATTAGTCAAAACGACACTTAGTCTAATATGTATAAAAATATCCTATACCTTACTCATACATTATATTCTTACTTAAGACAAAGTCTTGATCATGTCTTCGATCTGAAGATGGCCAGATTGTTAGCTGAAACTAGTAATCCATCCAAGTAAAAAATATTTCCTGTGCAATCTTGACTTCATGGGTTTCAGTCCTATTATTTCAAAGGTAATCGGCATAATTGTTAATACCTTTATCCCGTGTTGATACAACAAGTTTAATATCTTCACGGAGAAACGCTCCTGTTTGCATACGGAACCATGATTGAATGCAGGTATGCACCTCTTCGTCCGAAGCAAATCGGGTGCCACGAATGTCTCTCTTCCAAAAAAGTGAAATCGCATGGCGAGAGATCGAGAATGTATGGAGAACGTATAAGGGAAGGGCATTCCAGCGAAACTTGTGTAGCCTACTCGAAAGAACCTGGGCAACTCGTGGGCGGACCCACTGTCGACCACGCCGCAGAAGTTTCGCTGGGAAGCCCTTACACACAGTCCTGATCTCTCCCAACGCAACGTTTATGGAGCCCTGAGGAAAGACGTTGGTGACTGTCGATTTGCTGCAGACGAAGAGTTGCACGCATCGGTGGAATCATGGTTCCACCGCACAGCAATTGCTTATCCATGAAGACACAGACCGTCCTGTCTCACAGTAGGATAGATGGATAAACAATTATAACCATTACTTTTGGAACAATAAAGAGTTTACTTACCTTTTTTTTTGCATCCGTCCTGTTTTAATCTGACTGCTTCTTTTAATACAGGAAATTACATTGCAAAGAAATTTGTTGCCAAACATTAATTCGTATTTCCTTAAAGACTAACAAGAATTAAGCATCTAACATAAAACATTTCATAAATGAATCACGAACTGAATTTAAATGCGGTGCTTTTATATTTTATGATTAGGAAGCTTGGTACATGAAATATGACTGCACAACTCGTTTTAACATCTTTATATCGAAGTATTTCCAGATATTAGGAGATTTGTTAAATTTTTTAGTACTCGTGAAATATACTTTTCTGCAGTAGTAATCCGTATTATAAGAATAGAAGATACTCGGCAATGTGAATGAATTGCCGGAGAATATCACGTGCTGAAATCAATGACGGGAAAATCGTATTTCGTTTTATCCTTTTCAGAACTTTTCCATTATGGAAAAAATATGTTGATTGATGTATTTGAATTATTTCCTTCCAAACTTTTAAAGATAAAAACAACAAGGGCGAAGCCTATTTAGCAATACAACACTACAAATAATCCATATTCTTATGTATTTTCTGCTTGTGAGGGACTATGAACTGGAAACTAGACTGATGAGAGGCAGATGCAGCGGCCGTCCTGGCACATTCCCGGTTGCCCTGCCTCGGTGAGCCAGCGAGGTGGTTGGTATTCGTGTGCGAGCTGCCGGGGCGATATTTATGTAGTGGCTGGCCTGGGCGCGGCTTCCTTCCCGCGGGGCCCGGCCCGTCTCGGCACGGGATTTATCGTCCGCCCCGGGGAATGTCCGAGCACGGCTGCCACCACAGCCCTCCAGTGCTGCCAATGTTGCTGCCGGCCACCAGTGTGTACGGCGCCGCCCGCGCTGCGCCGCCCCCTCCCCTCCCCTGGCGAACGCCACGCCAACACACGGCGCGTTCTTGTGGCGCTGTTGTCTGCTCGTACAACAGGCTCCTGTTTCCGACCTCCACGCGCCCAGAAGCCAACCAGGGAACAGCATGGCCTCTCTCACATGCCTCTGCGTGGGCTGCGTGCAGCGACCCCTCCGGATAAAGGCCTTGTGTAGCAGAGGAACTGGTTTCACATTTACCGGCTCGCAACGTTAGACAATTGAATGTCACGGAAGTCCTCTACTGGTGCAGTATTCTTTTAATGCGAGAAGATGAAACTGTGATTGATTTGAATGTCTTATCAGAGTGCTCATTTCAGAGGATTTGAAAGCATAAAGCTGTCAGTTTTTAAAATGTAGTAATTAAAACTGGAGTCCTAAACTAATGTAAAAGCTCCTAGGATCCAACGTAATTTTTTTCTCTTTCTTATTTACTAACACATACTGGATGAATAAAGAGGCACATACAAATATGTATTACTCTGTGTGTGTGTCAGGGAGAGATTACGTATAACTTAGTCCATCTCAGATATTTATGAAAAGACATGTTTAATTCTGATGAAATTAGAAATACTATCCAATCAGATCATCACATAATATCAGCCTTGTACAGCTACCGGCAATTAGCTTTTTTAAACACACTTTGTCTCCATAGTAAAAATTAAAGATAGTAGACATTTAAAACAGAACGATTAATGGGGGACAGCTGAAATCACTCACGTTAAAATTCTCTCATAATGTATACTCAAGCACTCCTAATGTGTCCAATCTATATAATATCACACTATGAAATAAACTGAGAATATTGTCAGCAGTGTAAGGTCTTATAGTTAGCACTGCTAACATATGAACAAGGGGCTCCAGGTCCTCCAGTATGATAATACCAGACCACATAAGAGAGTTGCGACACCTGCAACAGTACAGAGTTTTGGGTCATCCACCATCCGCCCGACTTCACCAAATCTGACGTTCATATGCTTCCAAAACCTAAAGAACAAATTCGTGGATTTCACTTTCGTAGAAATGAAGTACTGCGAAGTCAGACCTTCAACAGCGACAGCTGGGCGGAATGTGTTAAAACCGTACCAACGACAAGATTTACAGCTGGTATAGCTGTTATCGATTAATCTGGAGAAGGATTAAAAGTTCGTTCGAGTGGGGTGCACACCATTCCGGCCGCTGGTGGCCGAGCGGTTCTGGCGCTACAGTCTGGAACCGCGCGACCGCTACGGTCGCAGGTTCGAATCCTGCCTGGGGCATGGATGTGTGTGTTGTCCTTAGGTTAGTTAGGTTTAAGTAGTTGTAAGTTCTAGGGGACTTATGACCTCAGCAGTTGAGTCCCATAGTGCTCAGAGCCATTTGGCGCACACCATACTGAACATAGCAGGGATTGAGTGTAAGCCGGCCGGTGTGGCCGAGCGGTTCTAGGCGCTTCAGTCTGGAACCGCGAGACCGCTACGGTCGCAGGTTCGAATCCTGCCTCGGGAATGGATGTGTGTGATGTCCTTAGGTTAGTTAGGTTTAAGTAGTTCTAAGTTCTAGGGGACTGCTGACCTCACCTCAGAAGTTAAGTCGCATAGTGCTCAGAGCCATTTGAACCTTACTGAAGTAGCGTTACAAGACTACCACAAGAGTATGCAAAGATGGCCAGTTAGCAAATCATTCAGTGGCACAATTAAGTCACTACAATTGACACAGGCTGAAAAAGCAGACACTACAAGTGTGCAATCCAGCAAGTTTTCCACCCTTACAATTACAAAGTACAGAATCAAAGTAGCGAAATCTTGTGGGATACAAATTGTCCCAGGATTTCTTTACTCGTTATAGATCTGTCTGCTGGTGGTTCTTTCACAGAGGAGGTAAAAACATTGCTTCCAACGAGATTAGACCAGAAACCTAATACACTCCTTCAGTCGAAGAGCGAACACTTTGCCACTAAACCAGCACACACGTGCATGTAACGGCTCTCCCTTGTTTTCCCAGTGATGACCACAGAATTCGCACAAATGGCAAAGTATTTCATATGGTGCGAATAACTTACAGTTTCCAATGGTGGAATCAAACCATGCGAAGGAATTTATCGCAGTGACCAGAAAGCAGAACTCAAAAGCTTTGAAGGTAATTTAACAAATGAATCATTGCTGCACTAGTTCGAGTCAAGCTTCCGATAAACTGAAAGGAAAAGCAGTTGTGATGAAAATAGGAAACAAGGAACAAAACATGCTGATTGTAATGTGTCAATATGTCATTCTCAAGCAAAACTGTTATTCATTCGTTTAAAAATCAAAGAGACGAATAATAGGGTCTACCCACAATGGTTACATTATAGCTGTGGGTAATGCTTTCTCAGAAACAGCGAAAATCTTCTGATGAATGAGCCTTCCAACTTTTAGACAGATTAAGACAGAGAGGAACCAAAGTTATCCTGGGCGGTTGTGGCACAGAATTTCTACGCAGTATCTCGTAGACGGCGCATTTTGATCGTAGTTTATTTGCTGGGTGTTACACAAAAAGGAGCCCTTTAGGCTATCAAAACATTAATATGTGAATCATCGAAGTGTAATTGTTAAAACAGACTGTTGTTAAAACAGACGGCTACTCTAAATATTACGGTACTTTGTCTGGATCTGACTTAGTGGACAATTTTATTTCATCTTGGAGACTTCTGGAAGGCTTGATAACCCTTTCAAGATAGTCACTGCGTACGTTAATACTGCTCCTAAGACAACTACATATCAGCTCTTGCTTACGTAAAAAGGTGAGGGTCACATAAACAAGTTAAAATCAGGACTAGCAGGCAAGGAGACTAGACACCTCTCTCTTTACATAACAGTGGAGTAATTTTATAGATTTTTCTCATGCTAAGGAATCAAAAGGAGCGACCTGTTTTACGTGGTAATAGCTTTCTAAAGTCACGATTGCAAATATACTTTTTGTTTGGAGCCTCAGGTTGAGGTCCAACTGAAAATTAACAGTTTTATAACAAAAGACAAAAAGCCGAAGAAAAAGAGTGCTAAATCTTTAGAAACCGGTTGCTGTACAAAAATAAATGTTTATGCGATCCTGGCCTGAAGAATTTCTACGGTAGAATAACCCCAAAAAACTAAGAGTTGATAATTCAAACAATTTAACTGAAATGAGGTTGATGAAAGAAATTAAACATTTCGACATAAAATGTAAATCATTTCTTCCGTAAGTATTTCCGTTTTCAAATCGCCCCTACACAGCTAACAAACGCCAAACACATGTAGTAGCAGACGTCTTCATATCGTTTTAAACACATTCTGCGTCTTTATTCTTCATGTCTGCATATTTATTTCTCAACTTAGATACCGCGGCAACGAAAACATTTCTCCCAACGAGAGACCAGTTTTTTCGTACCACCACTGTAGAATATGTGATAACGGGGCCACAACTTTTCCTATGGTTGCATCACATCATCACTATCAGAATGAAATCCTCAAAGCCGTTCTTTAACTTGCGAAACAGATGAGTCGGTACTGTATGGAGGATGATCGACGGCAGTGAACCCACGAAGTCGGATTGTTGCACATGTCGTTACGCTCGTGCTGCGGTGTGGCCATGTCATGCTGAAGAAGAGGGTGCTGCATGTGCGGAAGAACACTTCGAAATTCTATTACAGCACTCTGTTTCTCACGCACCGACACGGTTATGGTAACACTGCCACGGTTTTATTTATCTTTTAGTCAGCAGTCACCTGACTGGTTTCATGCGAACCTCCACGAATACCTCCACCGTTCAAGCCTTTTCATCTCATCTTAACACGTGCACCCTATGTCCCGTCCTCAATTATTTGATGGTTGTATCCCAGTCTCTTTCTTCCTCTACAGTTCCTGTCTTCTACAGCTCCGTTTAGTGTCATGATGTCTTAACAGATGTCCTACCACCAAGTCCCACCCTGATATCACAATTTTCTACACATTTCTCTCCCCTACGATTCTGTTGTCAGTATTCTTCTGCTACCTTCTTTCCTCGATCAACTGAAGTATTTCTTCTGTTACCCATAGCTTCTTCGCAGTTACCTTCGTTACAGCTATGTTTTCCTTTCCAACTTCTTTGATTGCCCTTTTTAGTGATGTCCATTCCTCTTCCACTGAACTGCCAACTGAGCTATTCACTATCGCAGTATCTACAGCCTCAGAGAACTTGAAGCGTCTTTCTTCTTTCCTTAGTATTTCTTTGAGCATTGATTCCTTCTGTCTAGGCTTCTAAACTTCACTCTGCCATTAATAATTACTAAATTGTGATCTGAGTCTACATCAGCTCCTGGGTACGCCTTACAATCCAGATTTCGGAATATTTGGCTGACCACCTGTGACGTAAATGGAATCTTCCCGTGTCTGCAAGCCAAGTATACATCCTCCACTTGTGATCCTTGAACAGAGTATTCACTTTTATTACCTGATATTTACTGCAGAACTCAGTTAATCTTTCTCCTGTCTCTTTCCTTCTCTCAAACCCATATTCTTCCGCAAATCGTTTCTCTAGTCCTTCGCTTATAACCGCGTTCCAATCCCCATTACTACTAGTTTCTTATCTTCCTTTACTTTCTGATTTACTTGTTCAGTTTGCTGATATAAATTATCTGTCTCTTCGTCTTCTGCTTGGGAAGTCGGCAAGTATACGTACACTATTGTAAACGGTTATGGCTTGTTGTCGATTCTGATTCTGTTCACAGTAACACTCGGCCCTACCTTTCTATTAATAGCGAATCCTAATCCAGTTAAAGCGATTACTTCTACTGCTGCGGTCTGACCAGAAAACCTTGTTTTCTTTCCGTTTCATTTCAGTGACTCCCACTGTATACAGGGTGGTCCACTGATCTTGACCGGGCCAAATATCCCACGAAATAAGCGTCAAACGAAAACTACGAAGAACGAAAATTGTCTAGCTTGAAGGGGAAAACCAGATGGCGCTATGGTTGGCCCGCCAGATGGCGCTGCCATAGGTCAAACGGATATCAACTGCGGTTTTTAAAATAGGAGCCCCAATTTTTTATTACATATTCGTATAGTACGTAAATAAATATGAATGTTTTAGTTCGACCACTTTTTTCGCTTTGTCATAGATTGCGCTGTAATAGTCACAAACATATGGCTCACTGTTAACAGGTAGGTTCTTTAAATTAAAATACAGAACGTAGATACGTTTGAACATTTTATTTCAGTTTTTCCAATGTGATACATATACCTTTGTGAACTTATGATTTCTGAGAACGCATGCTGTTACAGCGTGAGGACCTGTAAATAACACATTAATGCAATAAATGCTAAAAATGGTGTCCGTCAACCTCAATGCATTTGTCAATACGTGTAACGACATTCCTCTCAACAGCGAGTACTTCGCCTTACTTAATGTTCGCACATGCATTGACAATGCGCTGACGCTTGTCATGCGTTGTCGGTGGATCACGATAGCAAATATCCTTCAACTTTCCCCACAAAAAGAAATCCGGGGACGTAGAATCTGGTGAATGTGCGGGCCATGCTATGGTGCTTCGACGACCAATCCACCTGTCAGGAAATATGCTATTCAATACCGCTTCAACTGCACGCGAGCTGTGTGCCGGACATCCATCATGTTGGAAGCACATCGCCATTCCGTCATGCAGTGAAACATCTTGTAGTAACATCGGTAGAACATTACTTAGGAAATCAGCATACACTGCACCATTTTCATTTCCATCGATAAAATGGGGGCCAATTATCCTTCCTCCTACAATGCCGCACCATACATTAACCCGACAAGGTCGCTGATGTTCCACTTGTCGCAGCCGTCCTGGATTTTCTTGTCCAATAGCGCATATTATGCCGGTTTACGTTACCGCTGTTGGTGAAAGACGCTTCGCCGCTAAATAGAAAGTGTGCAAAAAATCTGTCATCGTCCCGTAATTTGTCTTGTACCCAGTGGCAGAACTGTACACGACGTTCAAAGTCGTCGCCATGCAATTCCTGGGGCATAGATATATGGTACGGGTGCAATTGATTTTGATGTAGCATTCTCAACACAGACGTTTTTGAGATTCCCGATTCTCGCGCAATTCTTCTGCTACTGATGTGCGGATTAGCCACGACAGCAGCTAAAACACCTACTTGGGCAACATCATTTCTAGCTGGTCGTGGTTGACGTTTCACATGGGGCTTAAAACTTTCTATTTCCTGAAATAACGTAACTATCCGGTGAATGGTCCGGACACTTGGATGATGTCCTCTAGGATACCGAGCAGCATACATAGCACAAGCCCGTTGGGCATTTTGATCACAATAGCCATACATCAACACGATATCGACCTTTTTCGCAATTGGTAAACGCTCCATTTTAACACGGGTAATGTATCACGAAGCAAGTACAGTCTGCACTGCGGAGTGCTACGTGATACCACGTACGTTTGTGACTAATACAGCGCCATCTATCACAAAGGGAAAAAATTGGTCCAATTAAAACATTCACATTTCTTTACGTACTACATGAATATGTAATAAAAAATGGGGGTTCCTACTTAATAAAACGCAGTTAATATCCGTTTGACCTATGGCAGCGCCGGCCGGAGTGGGCGCTACAGTCTGGAATTGCGAGACCGCTACGGTCGCAGGTTCAAATCCTGCCTCGGGCATGGATGTTTGTGATGTCCTTAGGTTAGTTAGGTTTAAGTAGTTCTAAGTTCTAGGGGACTGATGACCTCAGAAGTTGAGTCCCATAGTGCTCAGAGCCATTTCTTTGAACTTATGGCAGCGCCATCTAGCGGGACAACCATAGCACCATCTGGTTTCCCCCTTCAAGCTAGACGAGTTTCGTGCTTTTTAGTTTTTTCGTTTGATGCTTATTTCGTGAGATATTTGGCCCGGTCACCATCAATGGACCACCCTGTATACACTGAGCATTTCCGTTCTCAGATTTTCTAGTTTCCCTGCCACGTTCGAACTTCTGTCATTCCATGGCTCAACTCGTACAACGTTTCACTTTCGTTTGTCATTCAATATTTTTATTGTGGTCATTCCCCCCCATGACAATAGCCCGCCGGACATCGCACCGCTTTGACGTTAAGTGCACTTCATAGCAGATCTCTCATCTATGAAGAAGTTTAGGCCGTTCGGGGACAGAAACCCAGGTCGTCACTGTAACAGAAATACACGCCAACAGCTGAGACACCGATATGGCACGAAACTTCCACGTCCAAACGAGTAACGCTGCAATGTTTTTTGACACTATTTCCCGTAGAAGAACTCTGCGTATTGGTGGTTCTAAATGAGACATGATAGCAGACAATGCCAGTTTCGTCAAGACTGTCGGTACAATTCCTTCCGTCCAGTTTAACACGCCATAGAGTACTTTTTGGGGGGCTTGTCACAAACATTAAAACTAACCATAAGGAGAACGACTGTATTCCGACAAGAAAGAGTAAGGAAATCGGCCGCGACATGCTCGTCTGAAGTCTGAAACACCTGCTAGGCCTTGCAGTCTGACACAAACTAGGCAGCCTCTCCAGCGACCCACTCACAGTGTGGAATGCAAGATCGACGTAAGCTGATGACTGAAAACGCAGCAGAGAGAAAACGATACAAGCGCAGGTAGCCTGGGATCAAAGCAGCATGAATCAACAAAGCCAAGATCGTCTAAGAGAATATCGCAAAATCACACAGAGTGGCAACTCAAACCGAAGTACAAAGAGCGCCTTAGTGTTTCTTTGTAAGAGTCAGTCAGTTGGTGCATCAGTACCGACACACAAACTGGTGATCCACCCTCCGAACCGGAAACTTGCTCGTATTTTCTGTGGAAGCCTAAAGGCTTTCTTCGTGTGATGTACGAATATGCGCTGGAAAGTGATGCCTCCGCATATTTAATGTGATAACTCCCAAAACTTTTTCAGTAAGACAAGCTTTATGAACTTTCAGCTAATGGCCTTGCCACAGTGGTAACACCGGTTCCCGTCAGATCACCGAAGTTAAGCGCTGTCGGGCTGGGCTAGCACTTGGATTGGTGACCATCTGGTCTGCCGAGCGCTGTTGGCAAGCGGGGTGCGCCCAGCCCTTGTGAGGCAAACTGAGGAGCTACTTGATTGAGAAGTAGCGGCCCCGGTCTCGTAAACTGACATACGGCCGGGAGAGCGGGGTCCACACCACATGCCCCTCCATATCCGCATCCCCTGACGCCTGTGGTCTGAGGGTGACACGGCGGCCGGTCGGTCCCGTGGGGCCTTCCAAGGCCTGTTCGGACGGAGTATTACCTTTCTGCATATTCAGTCTTCATGTCTACATGAAGTGTATGTCTTAACATAGTGACAATGGTGACGTACACATTTCTCCCAACGAGAGCAGTTTGTAGGTATCACTACTGTAAAATTTTTGACTTTGTTGATGAAGTTGCAAACTTTTATATGCTACCACGGCTTTACCAATATCAAAGTGAAGTCCTAGAAGGTGTTCTTTAGGTTTAGGAAAAAGGTGAGACTCGGATGGAGCCAAGTTGGGAGTTCATGCAGGACGATCGATGACAGTGTCTTATTGTTGCACACGTCGAATCGCTCCTGTATGGTCTGGGCATTGTCATGGTGAAGGAGAAAGTGCACTCGAGCTCTTCGAATTCTTAACTCCACTACAGCCCTCTGTTTGTCACGCACTGACATAGTTAAGTTACACACCACCGTTTCACACAATATAATTCGGATCCCTGTAGCGGCAGTAAGCTTCAGATATGTAAACGAGAAGAATAAAGACGTAGAATGTTAATAACGTTTGCTTTATCTGAAAATTGTATAGAGTTTTTACATAAAAATTTTGGAGACATTGCTTCTCAGCCCGCCCTCGTATTTGCTGCGACCTGTGGAGTAACGGCTTTCAAATATTGTTTCTGCCAGTGTGCAAGTAAGTCTCAAATCTGCCGGGCTGACTTAACATTAATCAGTGACAATTTGAATGTGGGTGGCGAGGATGTTACCCGAGCTCAGCGCTTGCCTTATCCGAATACTGTGCCTTAATCGTGCTGCTATCACTCTCAAAATTGAGGTAGTGTTTCCCCTTACAGTTTTTGTTTTCTAACATCTATCATCAGAAAATGTTGCGCGTGTGAAAATAGGTGCTTGAAAGAGGAGCTTGGAGAGAAATAGTAGGTGCACACCACAGAGTTCCGCGATTAGTAAAAGACTAGTTTGATAAGTTAAGCAGTGTACCTGTAGATGCACAGAAACATAAATACTATCTGAAGTAAAACAGAAGGGTCGTTCCGAAAGTTCAAATGGTTCAAATGGCTCTGAGCACTATGGGACTCAACTGCTGAGGTCATTAGTCCCCTAGAACTTAGAACTAGTTAAACCTAACTAACCTAAGGACAACACAAACATCCATGCCCGAGGCAGGATTCGAACCTGCGACCGTAGCGGTCTCGCGGTTCCAGATGTTCCGAAAGTAATGCATCCTTTTTTCGTGGTGACTTTGAATGTCCGAGGCAGGTGTATTTGGCATAGTGCTAATGCTTGAACTTTTCTCTTGCATTTGCAGATGTTCCGCTATTCTGCGGTAGTTGGCCCCCAGCAGAGAAATATTCATAAATGGAGTCCGATATGCACGCGCGTATAAAACAGCGACGTGTGTTTGAACTCCTCACTACTGAAGAAATTTCACTGAAAGAAATTCATCGACGTTTGCTAAAGGTGTATGGAGACGATAAATAGACGTGATCAATATGAGGCTATCGATACGGAATTTTCAAAGTGGTGAAGAGGGTGTACATGACAAACCACGTCCTGGTCGACCCTGCACAGCTGTCATCCCTCGCAATGAAGAGCGTCTTGATCAACTCATCCCTGCTGATCGGCGGGTAATAACCAGAGAATTGTGTGCAAAGCTAAATGTCGGCTGTACTGCCTTAGAGACAATGTTGGGACGTCTTGTTTATCACAAAATATGTGCGAGATCGGTACCGTGAATGCTTACAGAATGGAAATTTGTGAGGACCTGCTGGAATAAAATAAAACTGAACGTCACAATTTTCTGAGTAACATCGTCATCGGATATGAGACGTGGTGTTACCACTATGAGCCGGAATCCAAAAGACAGTCCATGGAATGCCGACGTCAAAGAAGAAATTCAAGACACAGCCGTCTGCAGGCAAAGTGATGTTCACAGTCTTCTGGGATAGCCAGGGTGTAGTTCTTTCGGGTGCACTGGAGCCTGGAGAAACTGTCTATTCAGCACGCCACCAGACGACACTGATTAAGCTGAACTCTCGAATTTCCAGGGTAAGAAGACCAGCTTTCACCTAAAACATGGTAGCACCAGGCCCCTACCAGTTTTGCGATCCTGTTAACTCATTGCGGAATTCGGCCGGGCAGTTTTACCACATCCACCTAACAGTCTCTATTTAGCTCCGTCACACTTCCATCTCTTTCTGTCACTGAAAGATGAACTACGTGACGAACATTTTCAAGACTTGGATGCTGTTGTCAAAGCTGTAAGGAAGTGGTTAGCCTCAGCTGGTACCAATGTTTACAAGCGCGGCATGCAGGCTGTGGTTCATCGTTGGCGAAATTACATAAGGAATAATGGTGACTACGTGGAAAAATGCCAGTCTGTAGCTGAAATATTGCTCTATTTATCTGTTCTGTTATGATTTATGTATCTTCTGTAGTGCCCATGAATAAAAAAAGGAGGCATTACTTTCGGAACGACCCTCGTATTTTCGTCAAAGTAAAACGTTTCTTTCGTCCGTCCTTCGGAGCGTCCGTCGCGGCGCGCGAAGTCAGCTCAAGGCCGTCCGCCTCGAATCACGTAGAGGTAGTTGAGGCATAATCGGGTATCTAAAGAAATAGCTAGATAACGGTGTCAGTTATCTTTGTTAGAACTTCAAATTTATTTCAGAGAAAGATAAACAAGGTGTGAACAACATATATGGGCGACGAGAACTTATTTTTGATAGTTTACATTATATTTAATGTAACTCAGCACTGCGCAATACAACGTTTAACTGCTAACTTAGAGATAAAAGCAGGCACTCTGGAGAGCGCAAAGGCGTAATGTTATATTTTACGCCTGAGGCAGGGACACACAGATACTGATGCAAGCCACCTTCACTCCACTCTATACAGTCCTCATGCACCCACTTCTCACACTTTAAATACTTTACCGTATGATCTAATAGTCTTGTTGACGAGTATACAAAGAAATAGTAAGCATTTTATTCTCATATTCAGAAGAGCTGTTTGGCTAACACGTCTTCAGACACTTATGACTCCTTTTCACAGTGTAGACCGGAAGATCTTCAACAGTTTCTTTTAGTCTGCCGGGAAAAGATACTTTTGTTGCATTGGGTTCATTTTCCAAGACAGAAAATACCCAAACCAAAGTAAGTCATTTTGCATTGTTGTTGTTCTCGTAAGTTCTCTGCAAGTGGTCAATTCGCATTTTCCTCTTTGCCTGGTTGATGATGGTCTTCGTAATGAGGATCTGGGTTTACACTCTTGGTGATATAATGAAAGAAGGCTGTGATTGGACATCATTCGACGGACCGGGAAGTCGGGGAGAAACAGTAACTGACTCTTTAAGTTTTGGGAATCTGGAGTTATTCTTTCTGTTGTATCTGATGGTGCAAATTCCTCTTCTTCAAATACATTTGCATTAAGCGAGAAAATACCCGTTTTCCTAAACCCAAATGGATCATTTTGCATTGTTGCTGTTCTAGTAAGTTACATGCAAGTCCAAACTACTGAGCTACTTAGCCCTGGGTTGCCACTCTTCTCGGATGGATGTTATGCCATGTCTTAATTTCATGACCGTGTAAAACGCTTCATGTTCTTAGCTCAAATAAAAATACACCTCTTCAATAAGGGATAGTTAATAAAAGTATTAGTGACACAACAACGCAAAAATGGGAGCAAAATAATGTAAAATCTATACGTTATTATGTAATTGTTATTAAAACGTTACAAACGAACATCGTACGGTCAAAAGCATGTGCTTCTTTATGTCACACATTTAAATTTTATGTAACGTAGTGATGGTGTAATATCTGGTGGTTCCGGTTTTATTCCATTCCTTCTACCCGGATTCACCCCAACTGTGTCTTATCATTAAAATTCTTTCTGCATACGAAAGAAGGTGAAGAATCGTTTAAAATGGCATATGCCCATAATGCCTTTTAAAAGTATTACTTGTTGTATTACTAGTTTCAACGTAATATGACGATATGAGTGCCTTATTGAAGAAAAATTATTACAAAGTAAGATACACAACCGTAAAAATTTAACAAATTATTTAGCTCAACAATAAAGCGTCTGACCCTCATGGCGGTATTGAAACTGTCCGGTGTCTTCATTTTCCAACGGCCAAAAACCAATTTTACCTACTCGGAAATAGAAATGTGAGGCTTACAGGTTTCATCCCCACACCGGATTATATTCCAATTTACCCTACTGTTGAGCGAAGTGCGGTGCGCTGCACACATTACGCTATGTATTACTCTGTAAATTTAACTGGAAACATTTATTCGCTTACTGTAGCTATCTACTTGCAGGAACGTTTCGCATGTCTGACCACTGCACTGGAATGCGTTCGCCGCTAACAGTTCAGCACATCAACATCAACTGGCTATTATCAATGGCCACTGATAATTACGATAGCAACAAACAGGAACATAACATGGGAAACCACTCGGAACACCACGCTCAAATTTACACGAGAAGGAAATGAAATTTATTTGTGTCAAATAACACTAAACAAGTCTGTCACTTTTATCCACAACCAACTACAGGGAGGCAACGCATCCACGTTCGGTTCTAACACCTTGTTTGGCCGAAGAAATCAAGGCTCGCAATGTAAATGACTCATGGAGGAAAGCAGGAAAGTATCCGAGGAGAATTAGACGTCCACGCGTGGGAACGCACTTTCGAATGCTGTGTAAAATTTCCGAACCGGAAAAGTAATCGCGTTGATACGGAGCATCGGTAGCTCCATAACCACAAATTACAACCAGTTTAAAATACATATTCGACTCAGAGGGCCAACGACATCCCGCTGCAGTCCTGCAGGGCCTACCGGCCGACATTTCGATTTCGCGAATTCCAGGCTGCCCCACGAAATTCTTTAACACAATATGTACATAATCAAAGTTCCAGTATGAACACGTTGTAGAGCATCACTGCCCAGAATTACGTCAAATTTGAACACCATGTTATTGACGCAATGGAAACGTCTAGGGGGAAAAATGGTTTAACGAAAATTTTGCCAGTAGATGGCATACGTCTTAACTTACATGGGGTCGGCTACAAATGACAGATGAATCGAGATAGGAGTGCCATGGCTTAAGATGCACATCACATTATCTGTACTTCTTAATGTGCTTGACTGCATAAGATTGCCAATCAACATTTGTGACTCTTTTGGACAACACGGTTGTGGAGAGAAGCAGCGATTAATATGGTTAATATATAATTCAAGAACAGTCTTAATCGCACTTATTATTGTTATAATACCGCCAACCGGTTTCAACCCGACGAAGGGGTCATCTTCTGGGCGTTTACACCATTGGTTGACTGCTGGTGGTGTCACTCCTGTCTACATAACGGCAGGAAACTATGCAAATGCGGTGGGGTGTCAGGGAAACGTGAAGGGGGATGAGATGTGCGCATGCGTGACAGTAGAAAGCAAACAAAGTCCACATTGCCGAACTGTGTTGCTGCAGACAACAATCAAATTCATTTGCCTACGGTACATCGTATTATACGTTAAATGTATGAGGAGAACGATAAATTTTAAAACAGATTTCTATCAATTCTCATGAGAGAAATCTTACTTCACGTCTTGACGACGTTGTGTCCACTGCTCCACAGCTTTAGTCTGCCTGAAGCGAAGGTGGGAAAAAATGATACAGCTTTGTGAAGACGTGAAATACACTTTCTCTCAAAATTACAACCGTCAAACGAATGGGTCATTGAAAGTGCTTGCAATAATTCTCATTTATTGTCTACAATGTATTGCTAGGGATGCCCAGAAAGTAATGCACCACATTTTTTTTTCTCAGCCGAAAACAATGCTACCCAAGCGAAACGTTACGTACGTAATATTTGAAGTCTCCTGAGTGAGTGCGCCAGGTTTCCATCACTTCCAGCAGATAGCGCATCTGCAGGACGGTTTCAAAACGACGTCAGTAGGTGATGCACGTTACAAGCAACGTGCCGACATTGAATTTCTAATTGAAGAGAAAGAAACTGTGGGGAATATTCACAAACGCTTGTGCAAAGTCTACGGAGCGTCATCTGTCGACAGTAGCATAGTTAGTCGCTGGGCACGGAGGGTGAGGTCATCAGAAGGCGGTTCGGCGGAGCTCCACGATTTGCAGCGATCGGGGAGACCACCCACGGCTGTCACATGTGACATGCTGTAGCGAGCTGATGTCATTCGCGAGGACAGACGCGTTACGACTGGCAGTTGGCGGTGCATTTGTCAAAGGAAGTGTGAATGCAATTATCCTTACTTTTGGATATTAAAAAGTGTGTGCAAAATGGGTCCCGCGGTCTCTAACGGTGGATCACGAATCACACAGAAAGAAACATTTGTCTTTACTTGTTGCAACGTTTTGAAGCTGAGGCGGAGGCCTTCTTCTTCCGGATTGTGACAGATGATGAAACCTGGGTTCACCATTTTGAGCCCGAAATAAAACGACAGTCGATGGAATGGCTCCATTAAAGGATACCGTTCGTGGAAGATATTTTGAGGACCATGCCGAGGTGATTGAAACAGCGAATCACTGGCTCCGCCACCAGTACAAGGATTGACGTCGATAGGGCATACACGCCCTTCTTTCGCGCTGGAGGAAGGTCATAGAACGGGATGCAGACTACATGGAAAGATAGGGTATGTAGATAAAACACCACTTCTTCGTGTGTGTAATTCTCATAACGTTCAATAAAGAACTTTTGAAGAAAAAAATTGCGATGCATTAGTTTCTGGGCAACCGTCGTGTAAATAATATCTAATATACAACGAGGTTAACTTCAGACACAACGGAATCATTATATTAGCTTGACAACTGCTTCTACTTCATAGAAATGTGTATACGGCGTATACATGGTTTTCTTTGACTGTAGTTAAGTGTAATGACTGTCTAAAAAAGAATTATTTCTAGAAAAGACTTATGTAAAAGACTATTGTGAAATCGGTCAGCATGTTGTCATATTTTTCTCCGTCAACGAGCTTTGTGAGTGTAACAAATTCATTCGACATTACAGTGAGAGACTGCACTTATATTCCACTGAAGAAGCAAACAAACATATTCTGTGAATAACTCGAGGGAGTGCTCACCAGTAACATCGAAAACCGCCTATATCTCGACATGTAATCGTCTCTGTCATTTTAATGCATTTTTCAACTTCTGCCTTGAAAATGACAGGGATTTATCTGGAGATATATTGGAGGGTTTGTGGAATTTATCCCAGCGCATTCTCGCGAGTTATTAGAACATACAACACCACGGGGAAAGCTTGGCTTCTCCTTGCGCAATATGTTGAACATCATAGTACGTGTGCTCCATAGGATACAAATTCCTTATGAGAAGAGGCTAAGAACTTCTCATATAGTATGCATGCAACTGAAATGTTGACAAGCACTTTTTAAATCATGAGTCCTTAAAACTAAGTAACATCATTAGTTTACTTAGTTCCAAAGTCTACATCGTAATACCATCGTCACTGCTATCTCAGCCGGTGTCCGAACTATCTGTAAATTTACGATGATAGGTTCAAGGCTTACATCCATCTTCACCTCCCTATCAACTTCTTTCTGAAGCTACTCTGCCTGCCGCACAGACTGTGTCCACGCTGAAGGGTGATGTTGTCTGTTGCTTCATGCACAAGCGATTCAGTGTCTTTTACCTTAAATAATTTGCTTTTTTTTTCGCCCACATAGCCACCATTGACCAAATTAATTCCATCGGATTGTACTGACGATGACACGTGAGTAAACGCAAAACTGTGTGGTACTTTCTCAAAAAAGTTGATACGTTCTGACGAGTGACCTGTATAAATTAACTAGCTGCAGTAGTTCGGCACGGATTTGGCGGATTTGATTTATACTGTGCAAAGTATTTTTATTTCAAGACAGGACAAAATATACGCTTTCCTGGTGTTTGAACAAGGTGTCTTCTCTGTAACAGCTGAATGATAACTGGTATGGTAATTACAATGACTGACTTCAAAGCAAGGTATTGCAAGAATTGTTCAGTGAACCACTTCATGAAACTGACAGAGTTTATTTTCGAATGACAGTCACTGCTGCTTCTGCTACAGCTAAATACAAGTTTACTCGCAGGTACAAAACTAGCAGAAGAGCCAGTATGCAGAATAATTATTTGAGAACTTATTCCTATGGGAACTTCAAAACCGCCAGTACAATCACTCGTTTTCTAGCAGGTCTTCCTGCAATGATTTTCATTCATTCACATTTCATCAAGGTAATACTCTAATGATCCACCTCCTTCTCTCACATCGTGCATTTTTGTACGGGATGTGGTTCGTTCTGCACCTATGTCGCGTTTTTCAATAAAAAATTCTCTTCTTAACATATTTGAAACCAATGTCTTTTAAAATTCTTTGCATTGACGAAGACTTTTCAAGCCGATTTTCTCATACATAATTGTAGCAATTTTTTGTGACATCGCGTATTCACCATTCACTCGGAGTGGTTTAAAACGTTGTCAAAACCAGCCTTCTGTATTACAGATACCTACAACTCTGATACTTTCGTTTACAACTCCCTTGCAGAGATCACATGATACTGCAGTCCGTCCTTGTGTCTTCAGATGTCAACAGTAGCAGTCTTGTTTCCGAATTCTCTTAGGAAAAAGTGATAAATGCGGTAAATAATCCCCTCGCTAGTTTGTGAAGCACTTCACGTTTATTGACGTCACTAGACTTTTTCTAATCGTACTAAAACATTTACAGATTCACATTCACAGCCAAATTGCTACAAGAAGGAAAAAAAACCCTGACAGTTGAATGAGTAATACGGTTGTTGCGAAGTACGCCAACAGTGCAGCATGCAAGAGAGAGAGATTATAGCCGTCTAGTTTAACTCGCGGCTGGCCACGCGGAATCCTATTGGTTGCCAGTAGTTAATGGAGGGTATACGCCGAACGGCTTAAAACAGGGCCGCCTTCCTACATGATGCCTGACGCAAAGTTTAGTACCACTTCGGATGGGAAAAACGGATTTTAATGGCCCGGGGGAAAACTGCATAAAAAGCAAAGTGACATCGGTTTTTAATTGTCCTGGAGCCAAAAACGGATCAAAAAGCAAAATGACATCCGTTTCTCATTGTCGGGCGACGGGCGCAAGACATTTTCAATATGCTGTTCACAGTTTGCGGCCATAAACTGAAATCAAGAGAGAGCATATTTTACAACAGATCGGAGTGTCTCGCTGGTCTCGTTCAGATTACGTTGCGCAAAGCGTGTCTTCAGTTCAGCTACGCCCATAACTGGAGCATTGAACACAACATCTTTCAGGTAGCTTCACAGATAGAAGTAACACGGACTAAGGTCAGGTGGTCTGGACAGCCATTCTGTAGGTAAATGACGGCTAATAATTCTGGCATATCTGAAAAGCCACTGCAGCAGCCGCCTCACTGCCCGCGCAATGAGCGGAGGAGCGGCCGCCGGCATAAAAATTGTCTTACCCACCAGTCGACGCTGTTAAAGGGTTGGAATGATGCTGGTGCGCAAAAGATATTGATAGCGTTTACCTCCGACGGTACATCTAACCGAACCCGCAGGACTCAGCTCCTCGATAAAATACGATGCCGTCAGCCCGCACCACACAGTTCCCTTTGAGGGATGAAGTGTCGCTTGATGTGCATATGTGGAATTTCCGTTGCCCATATTCTGCAATTCTGTGTACTAACATGTCCTTGGAGTTGGAAATCGGCTTTGTCCGTCCACAGAAAAGTTCCATGGCCAGTCCTGTGAGATTCTTATTTAGTTTAGCTACTCACATGATTGCAGAAGGAGGTCCATGCAGTTTTCGCTATTCTGAAACATCTGAAACAATTCCACGACCATTAGTCATAACAAAGCAAAAGTAAAAAGTAATGAAGCTTCCGCTTTTGCATCTCACTGTAGGTCCCTTTCAACGTCTGTCTCAGATTATTTGAATAGTGTTTCTGAAGAGGCCAAAGTAAATTAGTTAGCAATTGGCCACTGACTGCTCAAGTCAATTTCAGTTACGTCCTGCCTATGCAAACGGTGCCATTTCCTGCCGCGACAGGCTAATGCCATCTGAGACAGTGCAAACATTCCCTGTGTCGCAATTAGTACGTAATCGATACCCAACGGTCAACATCTGGTAATCGGCTTGTTAATATTGGCTGCTAGTGCTGTGGTCTCTCAGTGCAGAAACCGCAGGCACCAAGATTGCGCGACGGTCCTAATAAGTTGTGACGTTTTATTCGTACCGCGAGGAATTCATTACTTGCATTACTGACTCTGCAGGGTTTGAGTAACGGAAAGGTACACTTCTTTTTTCATAACACTCGATAGAAGGGAAACTATTCGCACCGTTCCAACCATGCTGGTGTACCTTTCCTCACGCGCATTTCATCTACTTGATGTTATCGTTTATTTCTTATACGGCCGAAAGATTTGATTTATCTTCTGACACTGTTTAATTTATGATTCTGAAATAAAAATATACGTATGTAGGCGCCATATCTCTTTCTGACACACCGGAAATTCAAGGTTCCTCAAATTCCTCCAACCCATCCCACGTCCCTCACGCAGCACGACCCCTCTTACCACAGAATTCCTTTGAAGATGATAATTTTTTGTGAGGATCCCTTTTGTCAGCATATTGATGTGAAATACGTAACCGAATACGCTAAACTATCTAGTAATTAAGTTGTGCTATGCGGGTAGTCCTCCTCGCTGTGGATGTGTCATCCTTATTGTAATCTCGAAAACCCTTTTAACAACCACTGCTGGATAAACACCTTCTCGTAACTCCCTGAGGCATTAGTATCTTGAGCTCTTCAGATGTATCTCATCATGCCTACCTCCAAACGTCACTTGCGCTAATTCCATCAGACAAGCCTTTCGGTCTGTTTTTACATCACAAAATCGCATAAAGTACCTTCTTTGATCATCTGACAATCACTTGTGCTGATGCCCATACCGCCAATCTCCACTTCGTTTTCCATGCTCTCATAATTACGATTTACACTTCAGTCCGGTCTTTGGTAATTCGTTTTCCTTCTTCTGCTAGTCATTCACAGCGTGAATCTCTCCATATCTTGGTGATCAACGAACCAGACGTTGACATGTTTTCCCCTTCAATTGCCATGTCTCATAGACGTAAGTTGGTAACATCCTGAATCCCCGTATCAGAAATATTGTGTTCCAAAACATCTACAGTAAACATATACTCTTCAATTTGTCAGTTGTGGTCTCCATGAATACATTATTTTCATCTGGTTTAGTCGAAATATCGACCAAGAGGTATACATTCTCGTTGTTTATTATGTAACATTATCTTTCCAGCTTGTTTCTACACATTATCTTGGGCTTATTATAACTGATTGTCATGTCCACTTTCAAATTTCCTCTGTTCCCAGTTAAAAGTTTGAAAACATGTAAAATTTAACCATCTTCGTCTTACTGTATATGCTTTCCAACTCGTTCTTGTAAGTTTTTTAAATCGCTGTTGAACTAAATGCGCATTTCACGCAAAACATACAATACAACCAGCAAAACTATGATAATTCCATCCACTGTAGTGGTGTTGTGGGGCGGTGGGTGGATTAAATTGAAATTGAAATGTAAACATATAGAAATATTAAAAGAAAACTTATTACCTACTTCAATTATTTAAATTAATGGCATGTTCACTGCTTCTTAAGCAACATTATCACTCAAAATTTAAGCAAAATCAATGAAACACTTTGGCATACATATTGCCTTAGACAGACAAACACATAAAAATACGTAAAATTATGAAAATCTTAAATCCATTAAATTGTCTGTAAAAATTTTTACATACACAAATTCAAAGAAAATAACACAGTTATTCATGATACATAAACAGATAATTATATCTTAGCAGTCTTTTCTAAACCTGAAAGAAAATTTCACAAATCATGACAATTTCATTTTCACACACATGGTTGTAGCCGCTTTGGCTGGCGTTCTACACTTCCATTCACATGGGTAGAGGAGGGGAAGTAGCTATGGTGTGCGTCCTTCACGTTCACTCTAAATTACACGGGGAAAGGGGAGGGGTCACTGTGAGTTGTGTCCAAGTCACTCCACGCTTTCACGCAGCTACCAGGCTGCCATTATCTGGTTTGTCCTATAGAACAAACAAAAAGAGTGCCCCAGACTCTGTTCACTTAATATCTAAGGGTGGGTCACAATGAAATGGGGATATATACATTTTATCTTATCTTTCAACATGCTACTGGAACAAAGTTAACAGAACTTTTTCAATTTTACTCTCGCGGTTACTTAACTGTCATAAAATCTGTAAACAAATGGCTCAAAACGCCGTTAGTCACGTACTAGAGAAAATTTATGCTGAAGGCATACAATCATAAATCCTATTTAATCTCAATTTATTATTTCTGGGCCGGAACACTGAACCAATGCTCGGTACATTCGTGACAAATCTGTATTTTATTTACTTAACTGACTCATCTTCTATTACCTTATTCTTAGAGATAGTATGAGTATATTTGATTAGCAGTTGTCTTCTCAGCCTCTTTGTACATGTGAGTAACTTGTGGTAATAGTACAGTTCTGAGTGTTCAAAACACACTACGTTTAGTTGACTACTAAATCCACTTATTGGTCCTCTGCTGCTGTGTCAGTTCCACATCTGCAATTATGTACTTACTTCATCGAAGTGTATTTATGCTAAGCTATAAATAATGTTTCACGTCTGCCATTATGTTATTCAAATATGTTGCTAGTGTATGTACTTATTTAACACTCACTCTATTAACATTTAACGCATAGGATAGCACATTTATTTCATACTTATGGTGTATTGCAGCTGATCAGTTTGCTCACGTTGCAATGCATTTCCACTCGATTGGATGCTGAAACCACAGGTAGTCTCTATCGACCTACCACTAAAGTGCATTAAGTAATTATGGCCGAGCATAATGCTAAATTCCTTAAACCTATAGGACACCATGAGCTGCTCTGCCTCATCTAACATAAGGGTACCTATGGTCGCATTCACGCCTCCAACTCATAACTTCAATACGTGTAGGTGTGCCTGTCACACACTACACCAAATAACGGCCAGCTCCGACCTTATAAATACTTCAGGGACGTGTCCTTCACGTCTCAACCACAAACACTGTTCAATTCTATTACACTGCCATTCCTTGCTACACAAGGTGAGTTAATTCTTACAACTTATCTGCATATTTTTCATAACACTAAGCAATCTCTTTTTCTATTAATTAATTAGCTCTACAGCATACAATAGGTTTCACTGCCACTTTAGATCCTGCTTGTACACGAATTTGTATATGTTTTTTAAGTTACTGTTGGTGGACCATTTCCAATAAAGCAACTACTTTGTACTTATAATATTACCAGGGTTCTATAAATACTTGTTAATCAAATACCTTTGTATCTTAAATACATCATACTTCTCTGTTGTTTATGTCACTGTTAGGTTTGTCACATTAGGTATTTTCTTCACTAATCGGTGGATAGAATGGTTATAGAACTCATGGCTCGATAGCCATGACGGAAAATTTTTGTATTGCAAAGAAGGAGTCGAAACTTTGGTGGATAGGAAAGATGAAGATAGAGTGAGACCTGAAATGGGAAAGAAGATCTCACACAGCTGGGACTCCACAGCTGCCACGCTGTGCAGAGGTTACAGAACAACCTCCTCCCTACAGAATTCATTCACTACCCATGAACTTCTTTAGGTCGTTCACGTTCCTGAGACCGAATAGCTTTTTACTCTTAGGGTACTCTAGCCTATATGCATTGGCATGTGGTTTTACTATGATCCTGAAAGGACCTTGGTATACGAACATGAATTTCTTTGTTTTTGCATTTATTTTCTTTGAATTTTCATTGGTTTTGACGAGGACGAACTGACCTATTTCAAAACTGGTGGGTACAGCTTTTACGTCATGACGCTTCTTTCTTTCTAATGCTCTTTTCCTTATATTTGCCCTAGCCCTTAACTTCTTTTCGTCTGTGTTTAGCTTACTTTTACTAAGATTAACACCTTCGTCCCAATATCTCCTATTTTTCAGAACTCGTATAGGCAGCTCCCAAGTTTCATCATTAGTTACTACATGTTTATCAATAAAAGGTACCGTAATTACTCCGGTTATAGGCAAGACCATTTTTAACTGGATTATTTCAAAGTCAACAACACTCTGATATTTTGACAAGAAATCTACGCCATTTAAAACCTCAATACTGAGATTATTTACAATTAAGCATGGATGATCAATTAAATTACCATTAATGTTAAAGGGCAGCAAAGCTTCTTGTTTTACCGTTTTTGACACCTTGACAGTAGCACCAATTATTCTTAGTCTTGATACCCTCATTACGGTAAGCTTGTCTTTACTGGGTAATGCATCAAAGAAGGACTGAGATATCGCACTCACCTCACTTCCACTGTCTAAGAGACAACGTACATTGATACCCAACATATTCACTATTATTATAGGGTGGTTTATTCTATGTTGTACAGGTGGTTCCTCAAACCCATCCAATAGTTCCTTTTGGATTTGTCTCCAACTAAAGTGACCGACATCTGTCTTCATTACATTTAGGTCAAAGTGTGTAGGGGTTTGGTGAACTACATTTTCAGCTGCCTTTTCCAGTCGGTCTATTAATTTTAAATCAAAACACCGCACGACTTCATTACATTTAGTTTGCTGAACATGACCCAAATTACTGTAGTCTGAGCGATTCTGCGCCTCCAGACCGGGCATAACACTAGTTGCAGCTAAACCACTTTCACTATTATCGTCGGGTTCCTTCTTAAGTGACAACTGGTCACAGCTACTGGGTTCATCGACCCACAACAGACTATCCTCTATATTCTCACTTACCTCCTGTCCTAAATCTATTAGTACAGTATCAACATCCTGCACAGGCACTTTAGATAATAACACATCATCCTTATCGTAAATATAAGCATGAATTTCTTCTGCTTCTTCACCTGACTATTCAGTATTTTGTAGTTCTTCCCTACCGTTACAATGCTGTGCCTTCTTTTTCTCTTCCCACTTAGAAAGCGTCTCTAACATCTATTAAATACTGTCAGTGATCTAATATTTCTGCTGTATCCTCAGATGCTACCGACCGCTCATTCACATGTTCAGTCTGAGTATTCTGCACTGTCTTACCAATTACTGTAATTACTGGCTTAGGAAAAGTAACCGCCTGGTGAGCGCCAGTGTCCTTATAGATGGGAACTAGTTTTCCTGCCTCGGTCTACAACTGTTTCCTTTATATCCATTATAGTTAACTGGCACAGCATTGCTTTCCGCACTGTTGTTTACCTGCATACCTTTGTTCGGAACAAAATTACTATCATTTGGATGCCATTGTTGGTTCTGATAATTATTTCTCCAATTCCTACCTCTCTTAGGATGGCAAACACCTACGGTTCTGATGTTTACATTGCCATTCTGCTCGTTCTTAAAATTACTGCTAGTGTTATTACCATTTCTGTTATTATGTACTTGCTCCTTATTGGCAGCAACACGCTCTACACGTTCCAAATACTCAATGAAACGAGCAAGATTGTCTCTAGGGGCAGATATAATTCTAGTTTGCCAATACCATGGCAGTTTGGCTTCAAGACCTAGTATTATCATTTCAGGTTTTAGCTTTTCGGCCAAATGTGACAAACGTGAGATCCATGACCTGGCAAACTCTTTAATAGATTACTTGTCTGCATTGAAGCGTTTTCCACTCCAAAATTCTCTCAACACTTCATTTTGCTTATTACTAGACCAATACTCATTAATGAAAGGTGTTTTACATTCCGCTAATGTTTCATACTTCAACATAACATCAGCTGACCAACGCATGGCGTCACCTGCTAAATGGCTTCTAATAAATGAGATTTTCTCTCGTTCAGACCAAGTTGGTGGAATCACATCTTCAAAATCGTATCAGAAATCTAGCGGGTGGATATTTTTATCTGGATCGAACCGCAAGAACTGCCGACATCCGATAAATGCGGCGTTTGCAGCTACAACTTGTTATATACTACCATTACCAGAAGGTACTGAAGCTACTTTACTCTCAATGTTAGCAATGTTAGTGCTAATATTTTCTACTCTCCTTTCAACATTATCTACTCTTTGCACAATATGATTAGTATCAGTTTTGATTGCATCTACTTCTGCTTGACATATATTTACTTTTATATTAACATCTTTAAACCTATCTGAGCACAGTTCAGATTCCGCCTCGATCTTTTCTGTTAACTTGTGCTCCAGCTTCGCATTTTCCATTTGGAAGTCTTTGCGAACCTCAGCAACTTCGGAATTTACTGTTTTATACATTTCAGAAAATTGTTGATCAACCTTTATCTTAATATCCTCATGATTGTAATCAATTTTATAATTCAAACTGTCCAGATCCTCTTTCAACTCATTGCAACCAGCCTTGAATGTATTGTCCATTACCTCCAATCGTTTATTAAAATTAGTTTGGCTGGACACAATCTCATACTTTAATTCAGCATTACTGCTTTTGACCTCAGTTATTTCAGACTTTAATTCAGCTGTCATTTTAGCATTACTGGTAGCTATTGCTTGTAATATAACATTTAAATCAATAGCCCCAGTATCTTTGGGTTGCTCACTAGCTGGTTTTTTATCACACTTAGGTGGCAAAAAACTAGCCCCAATACCAGAATCATCAAAACGAAATGAAACATCTGATTGATCAGTCATATCTAACTTATCCTTTTTAAACTCTACCACCTCTGTTGACTGTTTCCTTTTTAACTCATCAGATAAACTATCATCCAATAAATTACCAATTTCTGATTTCTGCTTTACTACAGGGGTCTCTATTATTGAACATTGCCCCTTTTCACACTACTGTCAGGAGACAATACTCCATATTTCAGTTTAACATTACTATTTTCATGCATACTTACACATGAACCGTTGTCTGGATTTACAGTTCCCTCAACAGACATAGGTTCTGATTTAAGTTTAACCTCAGTTTTTTCTGGCGGTTCCATCGCCGACAGTCTTTTAGTGCAGGTTAGCAAAAATTTTAACAGCTTTTCACTTAACTTAGTTCCTTCTGCACGACGTATGGCGTTTCCAGCGTGGCGTACCAGGATTACTGATGCGACGCGGCACGTTGAACTGCAGACAGCACTTCGATGGCTGCTGTGTGTTTGGGTGGCCCGCAACTGCAGGCACGGCTCCGGTTGCTCCGGCGGACGACTGCGGTGAGGCGAAACTGGCTTCTCACGATGCCGGCAGCGCCGCTAGATTCAGTGCCAGCTCCGTCAATCCAGATGCATTGTTAATCCAATTGCGTCGTCCACATGCACACGTAACACTATCACTGTTCTATTACTCAGTTGCGTGCCGCAATTCACTCCGAATCCGAATATTTAAAAATCACTTTCACTCAGTTTATTTCCCGGCCGTTGCACCAAATGTGGGGCGGCGGGTGGAATAATTGTTAATGTTCCTATTATTTATTTAATGCTGTTGTTTGCCGTTCTCAACACTGGCTCTATAACTACAATATTGGCAACCAGAAAGTGATTAGCAAAACGTGAAGCCTGTAATTAGAATTTCTAGTGCCCACTCCATCTGAGAATTACATTTATAGCTACAGCTTATAGCTCTGAAGAATTAGGAGATTGTCTGGGATTCATAATCAAAAACCATTCTCTCTAAAATGTTCACTATATTCTGAAAGTCACAGACCAAAAGGAATCCACACAATCCAACTACCAGAGCAGTTCAGAGTCTAATGCGCTGATGCAACTTTTCTTTTTTCTTTGGTCTTCAGTCTACTGATTGGTTTGATGCGGCCCGCCACAAATTCCTTTCCTGTGCTAACCTCTTCATCTCAGAGTAGCACTTGCAATCTACGTCCTCAATTATTAGCTTGACGTATTCCAATCTCTGTCTTCCTCTACAGCTTTTGCCCTCTACAGTTCCCTCTAGTACCATGGAAGTCATTCCCTCATGTCTTAGCAGTTACCCTATCATCCTGTCCCTTCTCCTTATCAGTGTTTTCCACATATTCCTTTCCTCTCCGATTCTGCGTAGAACCTCCTCATTCCTTACCTTATCAGTCCACCTAATTTCCAACATTCGTCTGTAGCACCACATCTCAAATGCTTCGATTCTCTTCTGTTCCTGTTTTCCCACAGTCCATGTTTCACTACCATACTATGCTGTATTCCAGATGTACATCCTCAGAAATTTCTTCCTCAAATTAAGGCCGGTATTTCATATTAGTAGACTTCTCTTGGCCAGAAATGCCTTTTTTGACATAGCGAGTCTGCTTTTGATGTCCTCCTTGCTCCGTCTGTCATTGGTTATTTTACTGCCTAGGTAGCAGAATTCCTTAACTTCATTGACTTTGTGACCGTCAATCCTGATGTTAAGTTTCTCGCTGTTCTCATTTCTACTACTTCTCATTACCTTCGTCTTTCTCCGATTTACTCTCAATCCATACTGTGTACTCATTAGACTGTTCATTCCGTTCAGCACATCATTTAATTCTTCTTCACTTTCACTCAGGATAGCAATGTCATCAGCGAATCGTATCATTGATATCCTTTCACCTTGTATTTTAATTCCACTCCTGAACCTTTCTTTTATTTCCATCATTGCTTCCTCGATGTACAGATTGAAAAGTAGGGGCGAAAGGCTACAGCCTTGTCTTACACTCTTCTTAATACGAGCACTTCGTTCTTGATCGTCCACTTTTATTACTCCCTCTTGGTTGTTGTACATATTGTATTTGACCCATCTCTCCCTATAGCTTACCCCTTCTTTATTCCGAATCTCGAACAGCTTGCACCATTTTATATTGTCGAACGCTTTCTTTAGGTCGACAAATCCTATGGAAGTGTCTTGATTTTTCTTTAGCCTTGCTTCCATTATTAGCCGTAACGTCAGAATTGCCTCTCTCGTCCCTTTACTTTTCCTAAAGCCAAACAGATCGTTACCCAGCGCATTATCAATTTCTTTTCCATTCTTCTGTATATTATTCTTGGAAGCAGCTTCGATGCATGAGCTGTTAAGCTGATTGTGCGATAATTCTCGCACTTGTCACCTCTTGCCGTCTTCGGAATTGTGTGGATGATGCTTTTCCGAAAGTCAGATGGTATGTTGCCAGACTCATATATTCTACACACCAACGTGAATAGTCGTTTTGTGTCCACTTGCCCCAATGATTTTAGAAATTCTGATGGAATGTTATCCATCCCTTCTGCCTTATTTGACTGTAAGGCCTCCAAAGCTCTTTTAAATTCCGATTCTAATACTGGATCCCCTATCTGTTCTAAATCGACTCCTATTTCTTCTTCTATCATATCAAACAAATCTTCACCCTCATAGAGGCTTTCAATGTATTCTTTCCACCTATCTGCTCTCTCCTCTGCATTTAACAGTGGAATTCCCGTTGCACTTTTAAACTGACCACCTTTGCTTTTAATGTCACCAAAGGTTGTTTTGACTGTCCTGTATGCTGAGTCTGTCCTTCCGACAACCATATCTTTTTCGATGTCTTCACATTTTTCCTGCAGCCATTTCCTCTTAGCTTCCCTGCTCTTCCTATTTATTTCATTCCTCAGCGACTTTTATTTCTGTATTCCTGGTTTTCCCAGAACATGTTTGTACTTCCTCCTTTCATCAATCAACTGAAGTGTTTCTTCTGTTACCCATGGTTTCTTCGCAGCTACCTTATTTGTACCTATGTTTTCCTTCCGAACTTCTGTGATGGCCCTTTTTAGAGATGTCCATTCCTCTTCAACTGTACTGCGCTATTCCTTATTGCTGTATCTATAGCGTTAGAAGAGATAGGGGATCCAGTATTACAATCGGAATTTAAAAGAGCTTTGGAGGACTTACGGTCAAATAAGGCAGAAGGGATGGATAACATTCCATCAGAATTTCTAAAATCGTTGGGGGAAGTGGCAACAAAACGACTATTCACGTTGGTGTGTAGAATATATGAGTCTGGCGACATACCATCTGAATCTCGGAAAAGCATCATCCGCACAATTCCGAAGACGGCAAGAGCTGACAAGTGCGAGAATTATCGCACAATCAGCTTAACAGCTCATGCATCGAAGCTGCTTACAAGAATAATATACAGAAAAATGTAAAAGAAAATTGAGAATGCGCTAGGTGATGATCAGTTTGGCTTTAGGAAAAGTAAAGGGACGAGAGAGGCAATTCTGACGTTACGGCTAATAATGGAAGCAAGGCTAAAGAAAAATCAAGACACTTCCATAGGATTTGTCGACCTAAAGAAAGCGTTCGACAATATAAAATGGTGCAAGCTGTTCGATATTCTGAAAAAAGTAGGAGTAAGCTATAGGGAGAGATGGGTCAAATACAATATGTACAACAACCAAGAGGGAATAATAAGAGTGGACGATCAAGAACGAAGTGCTCGTATTAAGAAGGGTGTAAGACAAGGCTGTAGCCTTCCGCCCTTACTCTTCAATCTGTACATCGAGGAAGCAATGATGGAAATAAAAGAAAATTTCAGGAGTGGAATTAAAATACAAGGTGAAAGGACATCAATGATACGATTCGCTGATGACATTGCTATCCTGAGTGAAAGTGAAGAAGAATTAAATGATGTGCTGAACGGAATGAACAGTCTAATGAGTACACAGTATGGTTTGAGAGTAAATCGGAGAAAGACGAAGGTAATGAAAAGTAGTAGAAATGAGAACAGCGAGAAACTTAACATCAGGATTGATGGTCACGAAGTCAATGAAGTTAAGGAATTCTGCTACCTAGGCAGTAAAATAACCAATGACAGATGGAGCAAGGAGGACATCAAAAGCAGACTCGCTATGTCAAAAAAGGCATTTCTGGCCAAGAGAAGTCTACTAATATGAAATGCCGGCCTTAATTTGAGGAAGAAATTTCTGAGGATGTACGTCTGGAATACAGCATAGTATGGTAGTGAAACATGGACTGTGGGAAAACAGGAAAGAAGAGAATCGAAGCATTTGAGATGTGGTGCTATAGACGAATGTTGAAAATTAGGTGGACTGATAAGGTAAGGAATGAGGAGGTTCTACGCAGAATCGGAGAGGAAAAGAATATGTGGAAAACACTGATAAGGAGAAGGGACAGGATGATAGGACATCTGCTAAGTCATGAGGGAATGACTTCCATGGTACTAGAGGGAACTGTAGAGGGCAAAAGCTGTAGAGGAAGACAGAGATTGGAATACGTCAAGCTAATAATTGAGGACGTAGGTTGTAAATGCTACTCTGAGATGAAGAGGTTAGCACAGGAAAGGAATTCGTGGCGGGCCGCATCAAACCAGTCAGTAGACTGATGACCAAAAACAAAAAATAGCGTTAGAGAACTTCAAACGTATCTCGTCATTCCTTAGTACTTCCGTATCCCACTTCTTTGCGTATTGATTCTTCCTGATTAATGTCTTGAACTTCAGCCTAGTCTTCATCACTACTATATTGTGATCTGAGTCTGTATCTGCTCCTGGGTACGCCTTACAATCCAGTATCTGATTTAGGAATCTCTGTCGGACCACGATGTAATCTAATTGAAAACTTCCCGTATCTCCCGGCCTTTTCCAAGTATACATCCTGCTCTTGTGAATCTTGAACAGGGTATCCGCTATTACTAGCTGAAACTTGTTACAGAATTCAATTAGTCTTTCTCCTCTTTCATTCCTCGTCCCAAGCCCATATTCTCCTGTAACCTTTTCTTCTACTCCTTCACCTACGCCGGCCGCGGTGGTCTCGCGGTTCTAGGCGTGCAGTCCGGAACCGTGCGACTGCTACGGTCGCAGGTTCGAATCCTGCCTCGGGCATGGATGTGTGTGATGTCCTTAGGTTAGTTAGGTTTAAGTAGTTCTAAGTTCTAGGGGACTGATGACCACAGTAGTTGAGTCCCATAGTGCTCAGAGCCATTTGAACCATTTTGAACCTTCACCTACAACTGCATTCCAGTCGCCCATGACTATTAGATTTTCGTCCCCCTTTACATACTGCATTACCCTTTCAATATCCTCATACACTTTCTCTATCTGTTCATCTTCAACTTGCAATGTCGGCATGTATACCTGAACTATCGTTGTCGGTGTTGGTCTGCTGTCGATTCTGATTAGATCAACCCGGTCACTGAACTGTTCACAGTAACACACCCTCTGCCCTACCTTCCTATTCATAATGAATCCTACACCTGTTATACGATTTTCTGCTGCTGTTGATATTACCCGATACTCATCTGACCAGAAATCCTTGTCTTCCTTCCACTTCACTTCACTGACCCCTACTACATCTAGATTGAGCCTTTGCATTTCACTTTTCAGATTTTCTAGTTTCCCTACCACGTTCAAGCTTCTGACATTCCACGCTCCGACTCGTAGAACGCTATACGTTCGTTGATTATTCAATCTTTTTCTCGTGGTAACCTCCCCCTTGGCAGTCCCCTCCCGGAGTTCCAAATGGGGGACTATTCCGGATCCTTTTGCCAATGGAGGGATCATCATGACACTTCTTCTATTACAGGCCACATGCCCTGTGGATAAACGTTACGTGTCTTTAATGCAGTGGTTTCCATTGCCTTCTGCATCCTCATGTCGTTGATCATTGCTCATTAATCCACCTGTAGGGGCAATTTCCCACCCCTAAGACAAGAGAGTGCCCTGAACCTCTATCCGCTCCTCCGCCCTCTTTGACAAGGTCGTTGGCAGAATGAGGCTGACTTCTTATGCCGGAAGTTTTCGGCCGCCAATGCTGATTATTTATCAAAATTTAGGCAGTGGCGGGAATCGAAACCGGGACCGAAGACGTTATAATTATGAATCAAAGACGCTACCCCAAGACCACGGGTGCAACTATAACTGTTCAAATTATATGTTTAAGTGAATGCTCGCCATAATTTGATGATAAAGTTCATCAAACGCCACGCTAAATAATGGTAGAATGTCTGTCCTGCGGCGGCACGTGAAAATACGACATACGCAAACTGAAGATAGATCATTAAAGTCATCCCAGAAGTAACACTTCACTCGAAAACGATTTCATGGTTACACGTATCCCGAGTAACTTATTACGGTATCCGAGGCTGTTTATAGCAATGATACCGACGCTACGCGACTCCCGGCACAAGTGGTGCGCTAATCAGCGTCTGGAGAGAACTAGGGCCTTTCTTTCTTCTCGCGCAGCGTTCTTACATATAAAGCCGCGGTGCGGACAGCTAAGGGAACGCCTGCTCAAATCTGCTCTCCCGACTAGCCACTGGGCTAGTAATGCACCACTTTAAGTTATCGAATAAATCATTGCTTCCTTTGCTGATGGCCGATGAAACTTTCAATTTAATTGTGCAGTCAGCACACAAGTAACTAATCATAATAAAAGTCTGACGTGGCTAAGACAAATATTTTGGGCGAGAGAATTAATTTAATTACACTTCACGCAGTAGACGAGCTCTGAACTTGCTCTTTGGAGATACGCTATAGCTATAGTTTTATAGTTATTCTGTTGAAACTTCTCACATTTTTTTATGATTATAGCGGATCTCGCTTCTACTTAAATTTAAACGTCCTAGCTTTATTTCTTCCCCCCCGAACCATGGATCTTGCCGTTGGTGAGGAGGCTTGCGTGCCTCAGCGATACAGATGGCCGTACGGTAGGTGCAACCACAACGGAGGGGTATCTGTTGAGAGGCCAGACAAGCATGTGGTTCCTGAAGAGGGGCAGCAGCCTTTTCAGTAGTTGCAGATGCAACAGTTTGGATGATTGACTGATCTGGCCTTGTAACATTAACCAAAACGGCCTTGCTGTGCTGGTACTGCGAACAGCTGAAAGCAAAGGGAAACTACAGCCGTAATTTTTCCCGAGGGCATGCAGCTTTACTGTATGATTAAATGATGATGGCGTCCTCTTGGGTAAAATATTCCGGAGGTAAAGTAGTCCCCCATTCGGATCTCCGGGCGGGGACTACTCAAGAGGACGTCGTTATCAGGAGAAAGAAAACTGGCATTCTACGGATCGGAGCGTGGAATGTCAGATCCCTTAATCGGGCAGGTAGGTTAGAAAATTTAAAAAGGGAAATGGATAGGTTAAAGTTAGATATAGTGGGAATTAGTGAAGTTCGGTGGCAGGAGGAATAAGACTTTTGGTCAGGTGATTACAGGGTTATAAATACAAAATCAAATAGGGCTAATGCAGGAGTAGGTTTAATAATGAATAAAAAAATAGGAGTGCGGGTTAGCTACTACAAACAGCATAGTGAACGCATTATTGTGGCCAAGATAGACACAAAGCCCATGCCTACTACAGTAGTAAAAGTTTATATGCCAACTAGCTCTGCAGATGATGAAGAAATTGATGTAATGTATGACGAGATAAAAGAAATTATTCAGGTAGTGAAGGGAGACGAAAATTTAATAGTCATGGGTGACTGGAATTCGTCAGTAGGAAAACGGAGAGAAGGAAACATAGTTGGTGAATATGGATTGGGGGGAAGAAATGAAAGAGGAAGCCGCCTTGTAGAATTTTGCACAGAGCATAACTTAATCATAGCTAACACTTGGTTCAAGAATCATAAAAGAAGGTTGTATACCTGGAAGAATCCTGGAGATACTAATAGGTATCACATAGATTATATAATGGTAACCAGAGATTTAGGAACCAGGTTTTAAATTGTAAGACATTTCCAGGGGCAGATGTGGATTCTGACCACAATCTATTGGTTATGAACTGCATATTGAAACTGAAGAAACTGCAAAAAGGTGGGAATTTAAGGAGATGGTACCTGGATAAACTGACTAAACCAGAGGTTGTACTGAGTTTCAGGGAGAGCAAAGGCTGGCACACAATCGAAAGACTGATGTGAATTTTATAAAGTATTGCACAATATTTATGACATCAGAGCTAGTTACAGCGGACTAGGCTGGCACACAATGGAAAGACTGATGTGAATTTTATAAGGCGTGAGTATGCTGCTTCCCTACAGTGTGAAAGCTCCCTCTAGGACTGCAGTCTTTTGAGCCGTTCTAGCTGGTTTGATACAGTCCTCCACGAATTCCTCTCCTGTGCCAACCATTACATCTCAGAGTATAACTTGTAAGCTACATCATCAGTTGTTTGCTAGATAATTCTGTCTGCCTTCCCTTACAGGATTTATAGTTTAGATCTCCATCTAGAACTGTGGACGTTATTCCTTGATGTCCTAACAGGTGTCCTATCATCCTGCCCCTTCTTTTCCACAGTGTTTTCCATATATTCTTTTCCTCGCCGATTATGCGGAGAATCTCATTTTTCCTTACCTTATCACTCCATCTAATTTTCAACATTCTTCTGCAGCACCACATCTCAAATGATTCGATGTCTTCTGTTTCGGTTTTCCTACTGCCCATCATTCACTATCCGACAATGCTGTGTTCCAGACGTACATTCTCAGATGTTTCTCCCTCAAATTAAGGCCTACTCTTCTTGGATATGATATCCTTCTTGCCATTGTTAGTCCGCTTCGTAAGTCCTCCTTGTTCCGTCCGTCATGTGTTGTTTTGCTGCCTAGATAGAGCCGAATTGCTTACCTTTGTCTGCTTCGTGACCCACAATTCCGATGATAAGTTTCTCGCTGTTCTCGTATCTGCTACTTCTCATTACTATCATCTTTCTTCGACTCTCTCTCAGTCCATATCATGTACCATTAAACTGTTCATTCCATTCAACGGAACCCATCTTCACTTCCACCGAGAATAATGGTGTCATCAACGAATATCATCACTGACATCTTCACATCCAGTATTTTAATCCCGCACCTGAATCTTTTGTTTCTGTCATTGCTTCTTCGATATACAGACTGAACATTAGGGGCGAAAAACTACACCCCTCTCTTACATTGTTTTTAATACCTCTTGGTTCTTGTACAGTTATGTAATACCAGTCTTTCCCTACAGCTTATCCCTATTTTTCTCAGAATTCCGAGCATCTTGCGCCATTTGACACTGTCGAGAGCTTTTCCCAGGTCGATGAATCCTGTGAAAGCGTTTCAATTGCTCTTCAGCCTTGCTTCCATTACCAACCACAACAACTGCCTCTCTTCTGCCTTTACCTTTCCTAATGCCAAACTGAACGTCATCTACTAGATCTTCGATTTTATTTTCAATTCTTCTGCATATTATGTTTATCAGCAACTTGGTTGCATGATATGTTAAGGGCCTTAATTTTTCTTCAGCCTTGCTTCCACTATCAACCGTAACGTCAGAACTGCCTCTCTGGTGCTGTTTTTTTTGTAGATGGTTTTATTCCAGAAGTCTGACGTTATATCGATGATATCATACATTTTACACACCAACGTGAGTAGTCATTTTGTTGCCACTTCCCCATGGCAATGATACCTATTCATTCTGCCTTGTACGATTTTAAGCCTCCAGAGGTCTTTTAAATTCTGAGACTAATGCTGGCTCCCCTATCTCTTTGTTGTCAATTGCTATTTCTTCATCTATCACGGCACCAAACAAGTTCCCCCCCCCCCCCAACAGACACATTCAATTTACTCTTTCCACCCATCCGCTCTCTCTTCTGCATTTAACACTGCTGCAATATTAATGTTATGACCCCTTCTTTTAATTTCACATTTAATTTCCTATATGTTGGGTCAGTTTTTCAGATAATAATTTCTTTTTCTATTTCTTCACATTTTTTATGCATCCGTTTCGCCTTAGCTTCCGAGTACTTCCCTTTTATTTCATTCCTCAGCGACTTGTATTTCTGTATCCTGAATTTCCCTGAAGGTATTTGTACTCGCTTCTTTCGTCCGTTTATTGAAGTATTTCTTCTGTTACCCACAATTTCTTCGCAGTTACCTACTTTGTACCTATGTTTGTCTCTCCAACTTCTGTGATTGCTCTTTTTAGAGATGTTCATTCCTCTTCAGTTGTTGTGGTTTATGAGCTATTCCTTGTTGCAGTATTTACAGCACTAGAGACCTTCAAGCGTGTCTGTTCATTTCTTAGTATTTCCCTATCGCACAGCTTTGCACATTGGTTCTTCCTGACTGGCCTCTTATACCTCAGCCTGATCTTCATTGTTAATAAATTGTGATCTGAGACTATATCTGCTTTTGTACATGCCGTACAGTCCAGTGTCTGATTTCTGAATCTCTGTCTGACCATGATGTAATCTATGTTCTTCCAATATCCCAACCTTTTCCCAACATACCTCCTTTGATTCTTGAGCAGATTATTCTTATTACTAGCTGATATTTACTGCAGAATTCAGTTACTCTTTCACCTCTCTAATTCTTAGTAGAAGCCCGATATTTTACCGTAAACCTTTTCTTCTAGTCCTTCCGCTACAGCTGCATACCAATGCTCAACGGCTGATAGGTTTTCAACTCCCTTTGCATACTTAATTACGCTATCAATATTCTCATATACTTCTTCTATAGCTTTACCTTCTGCTTGCGACGTCGGCATGTATACCTGAACTGTTGTTGGTGTTGGTTTGTTGTCTATTCTCCTGAGGAAAATCCAATCACTGAAATATTCACAGTTACTCACTCTCGGCTTCTTCTCTTCTCAGATTTACTGCCGTGTGCAGTCGTTCTCGCAACACAATATTTCGACGGTGAAGTTTACCGTCATAGCCAGGTGATACCTGTAGTAGAGTTTTGAATGAGCGTCTCTGCTACTTAATGTCACATTTATACTCTTATGGCCTTACATCCCTTCCACCATGAAGTGGGGGGCACGGTGCAGCTGAATGCAGGACGCCAACTGGTGCCGAAGTAGCTGTCGGCCGACGCTGTGATTCTGTTTGACTGAGTGCTGGGTCTCAAGCTTTACTGAGAGTGAACCAAGTGTCTCTGTTGATCAGCACGTCAGCAAACCGTATTTCAATAGACTCCTTCAGAACACAGTTCGAAAACGACCAGATCTTTCTTCGCACCACTGTTTCTTCATATTCCATGGAATCCATACCACCACTACACCCGCTGCGGCGTGCGGCCAGTAGTGACATAATGGGTGGGGGCGATAAGACCATAAAGGAGGCAGGGTATAACACACACTCATTTTACAGGTATCACTTGAAGATAATAGCAGGGCACGCTGTCGAAATATCGTGTTACGCAAATGGTTCAAATGGCTCTGAGCACTATGGGACTCAACTGCTGAGGTCATTAGTCCCCTAGAACTTAGAACTAGTTAAACCTAACTAACCTAAGGACATCACAAACATCCATGCCCGAGGCAGGATTCGAACCTGCGACCGTAGCGCTCTTGCGGTTCCAGACTGCAGCGCCTTTAACCGCACGGCCACTTCGGCCGGCGTTACGCAAATGATTACACCCGGCTGGACACCCGACTACAACACAAACAGCTGATTTATCGGAAAGGCCTAAGATCACACAACCCACTCTCTCCACTGTTGATGCTTGCAGAAATCTCCTGGCCGGGAATGTCCTTTTTGCGAGTGCTAGTCTACTTCTTAATTACTCTTTGTTCCGTCCGTCATGGGTTATTTTGCTGCCTAGACAGCAGAATCACCTAATTTCACCTACTCCCGTTATACGACCTTCTGCTGCTATTGATATTACCCTATACTGATCTGACCAGAAATCCTTGCCTTCTTTCCACTTCACTGACCCCCCCTTCCCCCCACTATATTTAGATTCAGCCTTTGCCTTTCTTTCTTTAGACTTTCTAGCTTCCCTACAATGTTCAAACTTCCGACATTCGAAACTTCGGGTCATAAAATGTTATCCTTTCGTTGGTTATTCAATCTTTTCCTCGTAGTCACCTCCCACCGGGGAGTCTCCTCCCAGAGAGCCAAATGAGGACTAGTACGGAATCTTTCGTCCACGGAGAGATCATGACACTTCTGCAATTACAAGCCAAATGTCCTGTGGTACACTTTTGGTTTTCAATCATCAGTCTTGTGTCTGTTTGATGCAGCCTGCCTCGAATTACTCTTCTGTGCCAAACATCTCAGAGTAGCGCTTGCAACTTATGTCCATAATTTTTTGCTGGATGTATTCCAATCTCTGTCTTACTCAACAATTTTCGTCCTCTAAGCTCCCTCTAGTACAATGACGGTTATTCCATGATGTCTTAGCAGGTGCACTATCATCCAGTGCCTTTTTCTTGTTAGTGTTTATCACATACTCATATCCACTCCGATTCTGTAGAGAACATCCGCATTCCTTAAGTTATCATTCCACCTAATTAACAACTTCCTTCTGTAGCACTACATCTCAAATGCTTTGATTTTCTTTTTTCCTGGCTTGTCATACAGTGTTGTGCTCCAAACGCACTTTCTAAGAAATTTCTTCTTCAAAATATGGCATATATTTGATACTTGCAGAATTCTCCTGGCCGGGAATGTCCTTTTTGCGAGTGCTAGTCTACTTCTTAAATACTCTTTGTTCCGTCCGTCATGGGTCATTTTGCTGCCTAGATAGCAGAATCACCTAATTTCACCTACTACGTAATCACCAGTTATAATATTAAGTTTCTTGCTATTATCATTTCTACCACTTCTCGTTACTTCGACTTTCTTCTCAATCCATGCTTGTACTCATTACATTGTTCATTCCATTCACCAGGTCTTGTAATTCTTGTCCACTTTCACTCAGGACAGCAATTCATCAGCGAATCGTATCATTGATACCCTTTCGACTTGAATTTTAATTACACTGTTGAACCTTCAATTCCTTTCCGCCATTGCTTTTTCGATGTATAGACCGAACAAGAGGAGTATCTTATGCTCTTTCAATTCGAACAGTGCCTCCTGGTGTCTTTACTTTTCCTAACGCCAAACTGATAGTCGTCTAACACGTCCTCAATTTTCTTTTCCAGTCTTCTCTGTATTCCCGTTTTCAGCAGCCTGGATTCATGAGCTGTTAAGATGGTTGTGCGATAGTTCTCGCTCTTGTGGGCTCTTGCAACCTTCGGAATTAAGTGGATGATGATTTGTTGAAAGTCAAATTTTATTTCGCCAGGCGCATACACTCGACACACTTACGTGTACAGTCGCTTTGTTGCCGCTCCCGCAGGGATTTTAGAAATTCAGGTGGAATGCTATCTATCCCTTCTCCCCTATACGACTTTACGCATTTCAAAGCTCTCTTAAATTCTGATTCTAATGCTAGATCGAGTATTCCTTTATTGTCAACTCTATGTTTCTTTTTCTGTCACGTCATTAGACAAGTATTCCCCGTCATAGAGGCTTTCACTGCACCCTTTCCACCTATCTGCTCTCTCCTATGCACTGAACAGAGGAATTTCCATTGCTGTCTTAATGTTACAACCATTACCTTTAATTTCACCGAAACTTTATTGAGTTTTCTAAATCCAGATTCATTTTTTCGGACAATAATTTATTTTTCGATTTCTTAAGATTTTTCGCCTTACCTTCTGTGCACTTCCTATTTATTTAATTCCTAAAAGACTTGTATTTGTGTATTCCTGAATTTCCCTAAACATGGCTGCACTTCCTTCTGTCATGGATCAGATGAAGTAGTTCTTCTGTTACCTATGGTTTCTTCACAGATACCTTCACTGTACCTATGTTTTGCTTTCCACTTCCTGTTACTGTCCTTTTTAGAAATTTCCTTTCCTGAGCTATCCCTTATGGCAGCATATATAGCCGCATATAACTTCAAGAGTATCTCTTCATTCCTTAGGACTGCCGTAGTCCATTTCTTTGCTCCTTGATTCTTCTTGAATGCTCTCTTTAACTTGAGCCTACTCTTCATCAATACCAAATTGTGACTGAGTTATAACTCCTCCCAGGTTCGCCTTACCATACAGTATCTTATTTAAGAATCTCTGCCTGACCTCCTATTATTATGATTCTTGAACACAGTATTCGCCATTACTAGCTGAAATTTACTGTAGAATTGGATACGTCTGCCTCCCATCTCATTCCAGTACCAAGCCCATAATCGCCAGTAGCCATTTCATCCACTCCTTCCCCCGCTATTTGATTTGTATCTTCCCTTACGTCTTCAATTACCTGTTGAATATCCTCATATACTTTCTATATCTCACCAGAATTTATAAGAGCTTTGGAGGATGTAAGATCAAATTAGGCAGAAGGGACAGATAGCATTCCATCAGAATTTCTAGTCATCGGGGGAAGTGGGAACGAAAAGACTACTCACGTTGGTGAGTACAAAGTATGAGTCTGGCGACATACCATCTGACTTTCGGAAAAGCATCATCCACACAATTCCGAAGACGGCAAGAGGTGACAAGTGCGAGAATTATCGCACAATCAGCTTAACAGCTCATGCATCGAAGCTGCTTACAAGTATAATATACAGAAGAATGGAAAAGAAAATTGAGAATGCGCTAGGTGACGATCAGTTTGGCTTTAGGAAAAGTAAAGGGACGAGAGAGGCAATTCTGACGTTACGGCTAATAATGGAAGCAAGGCTAACGAAAAATCAAGGCACTTTCATAGGATTTGCCGACCTGGAAAAAGCGTTCGACAATATAAAATGGTGCAAGCTGTTCGAGATTCCGAAAAAAGTAGGGGTAAGCTATAGGGAGAGACGGGTCATATACAATAAGTACAACAACCAAGAGGGAGTAATAAGAGTGGACGATCAAGAACGAAGTGCTCGTATTAAGAAGGGTGTAAGACAAGGCTGTAGCCTTTCGCCCCTACTTTTCAATCTGTACATCGAGGAAGCAATGACGGAAATAAAGCAAAGGTGCCGGAGTGGAATTAAAGTTCAAGGTGAAACGACATCAGTGATATGATTCGCTGTTGACATGGCTATCCTGAGTGAAAATGAAAAAGAATTACATGACCTTCTGACCGGAATGAACAGTCTAATGAGTAGAGAGTATGGGTTGAGAGTAAATCGAAGAAAGACGAAGGTAATGAGAAGTAGTTGAAATGAGAACAGCGAGAAACTTAACATCAGAATCGCTGGTCACGAAGTAGATGAAGTTAAGGAATTCTGCTACCTAGGCAGTAAAATAACCAATGACGGACAGAGCAAGGAGGACATCAAAAGCAGACTCGCTATGTCAAAAAAGGCATTTCTGGCCAAGAGAAGTCTACTAATATCAAATAACGGCCTTAATTTGAGGAAGAAATTTCTGAGGATGTACGTCTGGAGTACAGCATTGTGTGGTAGTGAAAGATGGACTGTGGGAAAACCGGAAGAGAAGAGAATCGAAGCATTTGAGATGTGGTGCTATAGACGAATGTTGAAAATTAGGTGGACTGATAATGTAAGGAATGAGGTTACCGGTTTCAGTCTGTTTTAGACCATCTTCAGACTTCACACTATGACGGTAGATGGTGGCGATGTGTGTCTTCTGTGTCTTTGTTGTTGTTGTCTTCAGTCCTGAGACTGGTTTGATGCAGTTCTCCATGCTACTCTACCCTGTGCAAGCTTCTTCATCTCCCAGTACCTACTGCAACCTACATCCTTCTGAATCTGGTTAGTGTATTCGTCTCTTGGTCTCCCTCTACGATTTTTACCCTCCACAATGCCCTCCAATGTCAAATTTGTGATCCCTTGATGCCTCAGAACATGTCCTACCAACCGGTCCCTTCCTCTAGTCAAGTTGTGCCACAAACTCCTCTTCTGCCCAATTCTATTCAATACCTCCTCATTAGTTATGTGATCTACCCATCTAATCTTCAGCATTCTTCTGTAGCACCACATTTCAAAAGCTTCTATTCTCTTCCTGTCCGAACAGGTTATCGTCCATGTTTCACTTCCATACATGGCTACACCCCATACAATTACTTTCAGAAACGGCTTCCTTACAATACTCGATGTTAACAAAGTTCACTTCTTCAGAAACGCTTTCCTTGCCATTGTCTGTCAACAGTTTATATCTTCTCTACTTCGACCATCATCAGTTATTTTGCTCCCCAAATACCAAAACTCCTTTACTACTTTAGGTGTCTCATTTCCTAATCTAATTCCCTCAGCATCACCGGACTTTAATCGACTACATTCCATTATCCTCGTTTTGCTTTTGTTGATGTTAATCTTATATCCTCCTTTCAAGACACTGTCCATTCCGCTCTACTGCTCTTCCAAATCCTTTGCTGTCCCTGAGAGAATTACAATGTCATCGGCGATCCTCAATATTTTATTCCTTCTCCATGGATTTTAATACCTACTCCGAATTTTTGTTTTGTTTCCTTTACTGCTTTCTCAATATACAGATTGAATAACATCGGGGAGAGGCTACAACCCTGTCTCACTCCCTTCCCAACCGCTGCATCACTTTCATGCCCCTCGACTCTTACAACTGCCATCTGGTTTCTGCACAAATTGTAAATAGCATTTCGCTCCCTGCATTTTACCCCTGCCATCTTTAGAATTTGAAAGAGAATATTCCAGTCAACACTATCAAAAACTTTCTCTATGTCTGCAAATGCTAGAAACGTAGGTTTGCCTTTCCTTAATCTAGCTTCTAAGATAAGTCGTAGGGTAAGTATTGCCTCACGTGTTCCAATACTTCTACGGAATCCAAACTGATATACCCCGAGGTCGGCTTCTAGCAGTTTTTCCATTCGTCTGTAAAGAATTCGCGTTAGTATTTTGTATCCGTGACTTATTAAACTCATAGTTCGGTAATTTTCATATCTGTCAACACGTGCTTTCTTTGGGACTGGAATTATTATATACTTCTTGAAGTCTGAGGGTATTTCACCTGTCTCATACATCTTGCTCACCAGATGGTAGAGTTTTGTCAGGACTGGCTCTCCCAGGGCCGTCAGTAGTTCCAATGGAATGTTGTCTACCCCTGGGGCCTTGTTTCGACCCAGGTCTTTCAGTGCTCTGTCAAACTCTTCACGCAGTATCGTGTCTCCCATTTTATCTTCATCTACATCCTCATCCATTTCCATCATATTGTCCTCAAGTACATCGCCCTTGTGTAGACCCTCTATATACTCCTTCCACCTTTCTGCTTTCCCTTCTTTGTTTAGAACTGGGTTTCCATCTGAGTTCTTGATATTCATACAAGTGGCTCTCTTTTCTACAAAGGTCTCTTTAATTTTCCTGTAGGCAGTATCAATCTTACCCATAGTGAGATAAGCCTCTACATCGTTACATTTGTCCTCTAGCCATCCCTGCTTAGCCATTTTGCACTTCCTGTCAGTCTCATTTTTTAGATGTTTGTATTCGTTTTTGCCTAGTAAATTTACTGCGTTTCTATACTTTCTCCTTTCTTCAATTAAATTCAATATTTCTTCTGTTACCCAAGGATTTCTACTAGTCCTTGTCTTTTTACCTACTTGATCCTCTGCTGCCTTCACTACTTCATCCCTCAGAGCTACCCATTCTTCTTCTACTGCATTTCTTTCCCTCATTCCTGTCAATTGTTCCCTTATGCTCTCCCTGAAACTCAGTACAACCTCTGGTTTAGTCAGTTTATCCTGGTCCCATCTCCTTAAATTGCTATCTTTTTGCAGTTTCTTCAGTTTTAACCTACAGTTCACAACCAATAGATTGTGGTCAGAGTCCACATCTGCCCCTGGAAATGTCCTACAATTTAAAACCTGGTTCCTAAATCTCTGTCTTACCATTATATAATCTATCTGATACCTTCTAGTATCTCCAGGATTCTTCCATGTATACAACCTTCTTTTATGATTCTTCAGCCAAGTGTTGGCTGTGATTAAGTTAAGCTCTGTGCAAAATTCTACCAGACGGCTTCCTCTTTCATTTATCGCCCCCAATCCATATTCACCCACTATGTTTCCTTCTCTCCCTTTTCCTACTCTTGAATACCAGTCACCCATGATTTTTAAATTTTCGTCTCCCTTCACTACCTGAATAATTTCTTATATGTCATCATACATTTCTTCAATTTCTTCATCATGTGTAGAGCCAGTTGGCGTACAAACTTGTACTACTGTAGTAGGGATGGGCTTTGTGTCTATCTTGGCCACAATAATGCGTTCACTATGCTGTTTGTAGTAGCTTACCCGCACTCCTATTTTTTTATGCATTATTAAACCTACTGCTGCATTACCCCTATTTGATTTTGTATTTAGAACCCTGTATTCACCTGACCAAATGTCTTGTTCCTCCTGCCACCGAACTTCACTAATATCCACTATTTCTAACTTTAACCTATCCATTTCCCTTTTTAAAATTTCTAATCTACCTGCCCAATTAAGAGATCTGACATTCCACGCTCCGATCCGTAGAATGGCAGTTTTTCCTTTCTCCTGATAACGACGTCCTCTTGAGTATGCCCCCCCCCCCCTCGATCCCGGAGGTCGGAATGGGGGACTATTTGATCTCCGGAATATTTTACCCAAGAAGACGCCATCATCATTTAACCATACAGTAAAGCTGCATGCCCTCGGGAAAAAATTACGGCTGTAGTTTCCCCTTGCTTTCAGCCGTTCGCAGTACCAGCACAGCAAGGCCGTTTTGGTTAGTTTTACAAGCCCAGATCAGTCAATCATCCAAACTGTTGCATCTGCAACTACTGAAAAGGCTGCTGCCCCTCTTCAGGTACCACACGTTTGTCTGGCCTCTCATCAAATACCCGTTGTGGTTGCACCTACGGTACGGCCATCTGTATCGCTGAGGCACGCAAGCCTCCCCACCAACGGCAAGGTCCATGGTTCATGGGGGTAGGTGTCTTTAATGCAGTGGTTTCCATTACCTTCTGAATCCTCATGCCGTTGATCATTGCTTATTCTCCCGCCTTTTAGCAGGTTGAGACAGCACTGTACATCTTTAGGCTCCACCACCCTCTTCGCCAGGGCCGTCGTCAAGATGAGGTTGACTTCTTATCCCGGAAGTCTTCGACCGTCATTGATGATTATTTTTATTCAAAAATTACACAGTGCCGTGGTTCGAATTGGCGACTGATATCGTTTTGATTACTAGTTAGTGACGATGGCTCTAGACAACGGTTCGTACTGCAAATACTTTCGGTAAAATGTAATCTCCCCTCCTGATTTTTCTTTCAGTTCTGGTCCTGACGAATTTTAAAGGGAACAACAGCATTTATGTGAATATTGTACCGGTTTAGTTGTACAGTAACCCACGCTGGTTTGTCGGAGCAATTTTCATGGTTGTCAGGAGGTGTTTGACTTGCACCTGGTGTGACCTTGGTTCGCGTGACGGCTGGAGAGACGGAAGAACTTTCAAGCAGGCTGCAGAAATCAGTCGATGAACGAAAGAAGCCCTTCTGAACGCATTAGGCATTAACTGGTTGCATCTATTTTTCTGCTGAGGATTCAAGTTGTCCCGTAACGCACCCTGCGAGAGAAAAGCCATTCCACGAAGAAATTATCCAAAAGGGACGGATATCGGTAGATGTGATGTACATGTAGAGAGAAACAAACGTTACAAAATAGACTCATTTATTCTTGAGAGAAAGGTCACAAACTGTGGAAGCCGACAGATCGTTGGACCTCTCCTGCCTCTTATGCAGGCAGTTACTGGACTTGGCATTGATGCCCTCCGAGGGATGTCATGCCAAATTCTGACCAATTAGCGCGTTAGATCGTTAATATCGCGAGCTGGCTGGAGAGCTATGTCCCTAATCCTCATATGTAGAGAGGTCTGGCGACTTTCCCGTCCAAGACACGATTTGGGAAGCACGAAGTCAAGCAGTAGAAACTCACGCTGTGTGCGAGCGAGCATCATGTTGCTGAAATGTCAGCCCAGGATTACTTGCAATGAAGGACGATAAATTTACGTATAGAATATCGTTTACGTCCACTGTGCTGTGAGGGAGCTGCAGATGACCAGCAGTCTTGCTATGAACAGAAGTGACACCCCAGACCATAACTCGTGCTGTCAAGCCGTATGGCAGGCGACAGCCAGATTAGTTTCTCAACGCTGTCTGGGGCGCCTCCAGGCACGTCTTGCCTGATCTTTGGGGCTCAGTTCGAAAACGTATCTGCTCCAGTCAACGAGATTCCAGGTCGAAGATGTGTCTAGAGACGCCCCTTAAAGACGATACAAACAACCTCATACTTGTTGCCGAAAATGCAGTTACCTGTAATGAAGTACTGTCTGGAAAGAGCTGCACAAATATTCACTCATATCTTGGTATGATTTCAGAGTGTCAATTTCCTTTTAATGTAAAATTATCTACTTCACAAACGGAAAACCTAGCATCCTGCGACTACTGTATAAACAACTAAAAGCTGAAATCGGATAGATTATATGGGTATTTGTAGGGATAGGAGATCTGTAGAATGTAAATCAGTGGGCTGATTTCAGTTAACTGAGTACTAAGGAAATGCAGTCAGTCATTGAATGAGATTACTGACAAATACTCGTGGAAATAATCCTAGAAAATTGCTGGAGTGTGCAGGATCCACTCCCAATGGAACTTAAGGGGTGTTGAACGTATACGGAGATACGGAACGAATCATCACATTAATACTGGAGATTTCTTTGTAATGACCCCTCGACATACTAAATCGTGCAGTAGTTGTTCGGAGTCCATCATACTAGGGTCGCGACACCACTGGAGGCGGGCTGCACGATGTTGGGGCGTGAGCGGAAGACGGCCTAACGGTGTGCGGGACCGTAGCCCAGCTTCATGGAGACGGTTGCGAATGGTCCTTGCCGATAGCCCAGGAGCAACAGTGTCCCTAATTTGCTGGGAAGTGGCGGTGCGGTCCCCTACGGCACTGCGTAGGATCCTACGGTCTTGGCGTGCATCCGTGCGTCGCTGTGGTCCGGTCCCAGGTCGACGGGCACGTGCACCTTCCGCCGACCACTGGCGACAACATCGATGTACTGTGGAGACCTCACGCCCCACGTGCTGAGCAATTCGGCGGTACGTCCACCCGGCCTCCCGCATGCCCACTATACGCCCTCGCTCAAAGTCCGTCAACTGCACATACGGTTCACGTCCACGCTGTCGCGGCATGCTACCAGTGTTAAAGACTGCGATGGAGCTCCGTATGCCACGGCAAACTGGCTGACACTGACGGCGGCGGTGCACAAATGCTGCGCAGCTAGCGCCATTCGACGGCCAACACCGCGGTTCCTGGTGTGTCCGCTGTGCCGTGCGTGTGATCATTGCTTGTACAGCCCTCTCGCAGTGTCCGGAGCAAGTATGGTGGGTCTGACACACCGGTGTCAATGTGTTCTTTTTTCCATTTCCAGGAGTGTATTAGCAGCAATTTAGTTATATTTTCGTTTGTTTTGGTAGTATTCTGGTTTTATGTTGATGCGTGCTTCGTTTATTTGTTATTATATCTTTGTAATTTTCAAGCTGATAGGTTAGTTTCGTTATCGCTGCCGTGCTATTAATCATGGCTGCTCCGCTGTCTATTTGCAGCAAAGAAGAGCTACGTTCAGTGATCCGTTTTTTGTGGTCAGAAGGCGTATCAGGGGGCGAAATTCATCGAAGACTTTGGTTGCAGAACGGGAACAATGTTTTGCCACAACGGAGTGCCTACGAATGGATTGAAAAATTCAGAAATGTTCGCACAAGTGTTACGGACAATGAAGGAGCCGGACGACCGTTTACCGCCTCAAATGAAGAAACTACTGAGCGTTCACTTAAAATGATTCTTTTAGACAGACAATTGACTACTGACGAAGTGGCACATCTTCTGCAAATTAGTGACGGTTCTACGTACGAAATCATTCACAACAGACTTGGATTTCATAAAGTTTGTGCAAGATGATCCCAAAACAAATCACACAGTTGTATAAACAAACGCGCTTGGACATTTGCAAAAACAATTGAATCGCTATGGTAACGAAGGGGACAAAAAATGTTCAAATATCTAGGAAATCTTATAGGACTAAACTGCTAAGGTTATCAGTCCCTGAGCTAAAACACTACTTAACCTAAATTATCCTAAGGACAAACACACACACCCATGCCCGAAGGAGGACTCGAACCTCCGCTGGGACCAGCCGCACAGTCCACGACTGCAGCGCCTCAGACCGCTCTGCTAATCCCGCGCGGCAACGAAGGGGACAACTTCTCAGAGATGATCATTTTTGGTGACGAAACATGGATCCAACATTACGAGCCGGAGAGTAAACGGCAGAGTATGGAATGGAAACATCCAAACTCGCCGAGGAAGAAAAAGTTCAAGACCCAAACATCAGAAGGAAAACTGATGCTTACGGTTTTTTGGGACGTACAAGGTCCAGTACTGGAACATCATGGGGAAAGGGGCACAACAATAAACAGTCTACGTTACAGTGAGATCCTTACTGCCATGCTAAAGCCTGGAATTCGAAGCAAACGCCGAGGGCTGCTGTCAAAAGCTGCCCACATTGCTGAAACCCTCCAGAAACTCAAATTTTAAGTACGGGGTCATCCTCCATATAGACCCGATCTTGGCCCATCTGTCTATCACAAGGGATAGTTTGGTCCACTCAAACAGGCATTAAGGGGCCGTAGATTTGCCTCGAACGAAGCAGTGAAAGAAGCGTTGCATTCCTGGCTTGCAGCTCAACAGAGAACCCTACTTTTATGAGGGCACCAGGAAGCTTGTACACCGATGGACCAAGAGCATTGAACCGCAAGGAGACTATTTGAAAAATGATATTCTTGTAAGTTTCCTATTTGATTACAATAAAAATTTGTAACTACTTGGCGGATAATAATTGACTTACCCTCGAATTTTGTTATTCTTGACCCGCTGAGCATGAAATTTCGCAGCAATTTTAAAAATGTTGATATTATTGTATTACTGGTTCCTGTAGCGGAAAGAGCAGAAAACTTTACGAGAATTAGTTTCCTGTGTTGGGTGGTGGGTAGAGGATGATTGCTATTGTCTGTTGCCTCTTACAGCGAGCGCCATGATTGGAAGTGATCGGCGAAAGGACTTACATGCAGGGGCAGTACAAAGGTTTGGTTGTACATCGTTTTATACAGTCATTATGTTGTTCGATCACTGCGGATTTTTTGCGCCACCTCGTCCTACAGCGCTAGTGACCCCGTGTTCGCGCTCCTATTGGCCTACGGGTTTCGTCTTCGTGTTGTCTACCACGTGATCATGCCGGTTCTGCAGAAGACGGCCTAAACACTAGCAACGGAAGGTTTTCCAGTTTGATCGGTGACTTTCTTCACATAAAGTAAGTGCGTTGCTGGATGCTTATCTTGCATTCTTTTAACCGTTGGCATAGCTTTTCGGTTCGATATGAGGCTGTAACCGTTGGCCAGAAATGTTGTTAGTAGCGTTTGATCTCAGGTGTCATATTTTGAGCATCAATTAGGCACTGTGCGTTACCAATCAGAAAATGGATGAGTTCTTCTGTGCTAGTTGGTTGTGGGATTGGGCTTACAATAAACTATTCGTGTCTACATTTACATCTAGACACCGCAAGCCAGTGTGAAGTGCATTCCAAGAGTAAGTCCCATTGTAGCAGTTATTAGGGTTACTTCTCGCCACATTTACGTGTGGAACGCGGGAAGAATGATTGTTTAAGTGCCTCTGCGAGTGCTATAATTTATCTAGTCCCTACAATTTTTACGGGTGCTATGCGAAGGGAGCTGTAGTATATTCGAAGAGCCATCATTTAGAACCGGTTCTAGAAATTTTGCAAGCAGGCTTCCTTGGTATAATTTACGTCTATCTTGAAGCGTTTACCACTTCGTTTCCGTCAGTATCTCTATGACACTCTCCCGTGGATCGAAGAAATTAGTTATCATTCGTGCTTCACTTGAGTGGGTCGCGTGGGTGATTTGTAAGTAATCTCCTTTGTAGACTGAGTGCATTTCCCCAGAAATTCTTGAATAAACCTAAGTCCACCACCTGCTTTGCTCACGAATGAACTTACGTGATCATTCCATTTCATATCCCTGCAGTGTAGTTGTCAATTGTACGAGTTGGCCGCTTCCAACTGCGAACTCATTGCTATTAAAGGAAAAGGATACCATTGTTTTTCACCTTGTGAAATGCACAGTCTTATATTTCTGAACATTTAGAGAAAGTTGTCATTCTTTTCACCACTTTGATATCTTATGAGGAACTGACTGAATGCAGATTCTTTGAAACAATATATCATCATGTGTAACTACATTCTCTGCAAGCAGTCTGAATTGCTATAAATAATTTCCACAAGGTCATTAACATAGAGTATTGACAACAATCGTCCCAAAAAACTTCATTGGGGCACTACATCTGATGACGTCTCTTCATTCCAGATAACAAGCTGCGTCCTCCCTACCAAAATATCCTCAATCCAGTGACAAACATCGCCTGGTACTCCACATGATCATTCTGTAGATAATAACCGTGAGTCAAATGCTTTTCGGAAATCAAGAAATTCTGCATGTATCTTTATGTCATGTGAGAAAAGTGTCTAGGTTTCGCTTGATCGATGTTTCCAGATCCGTGCTTCTTGTCCTACAGTAGTTAGTTTGGTTCGAGATTTCTGTTCTAAGATTCTACAACAAATCGATGCTAAGGATATTGGACGTAAGTTTCATGGTTCACTTCTACTAACCATCTTGTAAAGGGTGTGACCTACGCTTTCTTCCAACTACCACCTGTGGTTCCTTGTTTGAGAGATCTGCGACAGATTATCGTTCAAATAGGGGCTAAATTAGTTACAAACTCCGTATAGTATCTGATAGATATACCACTAACCCCTGGAGATATGTTTAGTTTCAACGATCCCAGCTGTTCCTCAACGCCGCTAAATTATTTCACACGTGTTTTCAGTGCATCGGTGATTGAGCTTTGTCAGTTCTTCTGGGTTTTCGTTTTTAAAAGAATCTTTGAAAACACAAACATTCCTTCTTTTAATTTGCTGCCCTCGATTTCAGTTTCTGTCTCATCTGCGTGTGACTGGTCATCGATTTTGGTGCCACTAACAGCCTTTACATACTACCAGAATTTCTTTTGGTTTTGTGAAATATCGTTTGATAATAATCTGCTACGGGAGTCATTGAGTGCTTCAAGCACTGTAATCTTGAGAGCCAAACGGTTTTAATGAGCACCCCTCTATATATACCAGGCGCTTTATTTTACAGTTATGCAGTAGTCTCGTTTCTTTAGGTATTTCTTCACAGTGACTGTATATCACGGAGGCTCCCTCCCATTATGAACAATTCTGCTATGTTCATATCAATACAGTCCTTGGTCAAACATTCTTCTAAACTTGAGCCATAATTCCTCCACGTGCTCCTGTCCTGTGCTAAGAGTTTCAAATTCCTCATTGGGATATGACTCTAACGCTTCTTTTATCTAGTTTTGTGAAGTTATACGTTTTCATATTATTTATTTGGTTCCTTGTTCGGTAATCATCATTGCCACAACAGACTCATAGTCACCAATGTCAGTTTCGATGTCGACAGCTGAGATAGGTCATGTCTATTTGTTTTCATTAGATCTAATATTTTTTCACCATGAGTAGGATTCAGAACTCTCTGTTCCAAGTAGTTTATAGAGAAGACATTTAATAATTTTTCATAAGATGTCTTATCACACCCACCACTAGTAAAACTGTAATTTTTCTCAGATGATTGTTGGATGATTAAAGTCTCCACCAATGATTACAGTGTGACTGAGGAACTTACGTAAAAATAAACTTGGTTACGTCATGAGGCAAGTATAGTGGATGATAAAGAACCCGTCACCATTTTATGCCCAACCCCGATAATGAGTGTTTCATCTCGCATGCAGCTTCAGTTTCTGTCCCGGTGGATTTGAGATTCTTCTCTACTGCGACAGATAATTTACGTCAATTTCCCATCAGCCTATCGTTTTCCCAAAACTCTCACTTTTGTTAAATTCAGATTTCAACAAGCTTTCTCTACCTACTATTATGTGAGCTTAACTGCTTTGCAGGAGGGCTTCAAATTCTGGCACTTTTTTGAAAATGGTTCGATTTCTGATATACACTGTGCCCTAGTGCGTCACCCATTGCCCTATAAATTTCCACTTACAGGAATGGAATTTTACCATTCTTCCCTACTTCCAGTCGCTATCATTGTGCGTTTTGTTCAAACATTTATACAACCTGTTCCATCTTATCATATGGCTATAAAGCGAAAGCGTCGTCCACGTAGCTGAAATAGGAGCATGGGCATAATGACTGACATAAGTGCCATTGCTTCAAATCCCTCCATGAAAATATTTGATACAGACAGAGATAGGTGAGAAACCATTTCTACCCTGTATATTTGCTCGTACACTGTCTACCTGATCGTAGTATTTTCTTTGCCATTTCAAATATGTCGGTTACAAACAAAAATAAAGCAGCATGCATATACTTGGCAGTACATGATCTGGTAGGATGCACGTCCGTAAATAGTGATTGCCGATTGGAGCTGGTGTCCATGGTTAAAATTATGTCTCCCTTCATGTGTTCCATAAACCCCATAAATTCTCGTCATATGTGTCCAATTTACCTATTAGATGTCTTCAGTTGCGGACTAGATATTTTTCAGGTTGTATGTGGGCTGATCCCATTTACGGCTGATCTTCAAGGATGATCTTGTAAGTGCATTTTTGGAATCATACAAATCCTTGAATTTTAGGAATGTGGCCCTTGGCTGTATGAGCGTCAATTCTTGGGTGCTCAGTTGAGGTCTGCTCGTTTCGATATGCCTTAGCCATAGGGACTATTCTCAACTGTTTGTGAGAGGCATCATTTGATAATGTTTTCATCTTGTCTTTGTACTGCATGGCGTCCAAGACGACAGAAGCAATGCATGTGCAGCTTCCCTTAACACCATTTCATGCTTCTTCTTCAGTTATGTGATAGCTACCCTTCTTCACTAATGCAGTTTTGCTTTGGTGTCTTTCCACTCTGCATGATACTAACAGTTTCCTGCCCAATTTTCTCAGCTTCAGTCGCAAGTGTGTTCCAGAGTATTGCTGCCAAGGACTAATTAATTTCTCCAGTAAAGATGTAATCAGGTTTGACAGTGAAGTTTAGTCCTTTATCCAGCGTTTCTGTTGCCACATTGCAGATAGGCTGCGATGACGTATTTAGCACTGTTTGAGAGGGATCCAGTCGATACTTAGTGCTCCGTGCCGTATTTTATAGATAATCAAGTTCACTCTTCTGGCGACTGGCGACAGTTGACGTAATGTCAAACTCTGTGGAGAAGCCATGACAAAATATAATGAACTCTAAACAATCAAATGTACCGCTACAGCCAGAAGAAGACCATTGTAACAAAGGCTGCAATGTTGATGTGAAAAGTGGTATAGTTATTTACAATATGATGCAGCCCATACCAAGAAAATTGTCGTGTTAACTACGCTGGCCATCGGACCCAGCGCGGTAATACGGTAGCAGTTATGGGCAGGAATCTTACAACAAAGTTCTTAAGTTACAGTTGTTCAAAAATACAAAGGGAATCCTCTCAATGACTGAATACACTCGATGAGGTTCGTGACCACGGTATCATACCTAAATTCTTCTAGTTTGAACTGAACATAGAATCTTACAAAGCAAGGGGCACCTATAGAGGAACCAGTAAATATATTCTGAATTAGGGAATTCAGCGGGTGTAAAGAGAAATTGATGTACACAGTCGAGTTAGTTGCAAATACATCTTCTGATATTAGTTACTCTATCATCGACCGAATGGGATTACGTCGGTAACATCACTCACCTGCAAGAGCGTGCAACCAATGAAAATGTCGCCAGTTGCCAGAAGAAGTAGCAGAAATGACAAAAGACACAAAGCAACGACTGGATGCATCTCGAAGAGTGAGATCTCTCTCACCTCATCCTAATGGCTCGACGGCCGCAGAAACACTGGCTAAGAGACTAAACTTGGCTACAAGATCTGAGTAGATGCTTAGAGCAGAAACTGGCTAAGAGACTAAACTTGGCTACAAGATCTGTGTAGATGCTTAGAGCAGAAATCATCGAATTCAGCACATATTTGCGATCGTAATATTGATAATTACTCATAAAACTACTAGAACTTTACTACTTGCCAAGCAATCGAACCACAACCTTACCTGCGAGGAAAGGGCACCTTCCCCAGAACTATGGAATAAGAACTAGCTGCAGATGAAGGCAATGCTACTGTCATCTTGGACACCACGATGAACGATGACAAGTAAATGATTTCTTACATGATCCCATCTATAGTGAAATGAGGGCAGCCACAGTGGCTACGACGGTTCGCGAGAGGCAGACCTTAATCAAAGGCTCAAGAAGTGATGCTGATGCAGCCAAGAGACTCATTCCTAGGAATCCAGTTTCATATAGAATTACGGAGTGCCGAAAATAGACAAAGGATACCATCCTTTAAGTCCAATAGCAAAGTGAATCAACTCACCTACAGACAGCTTAGTAAATTTTCTAACCAGAAATTTGAAACTTCTAATTGGCAGAGGAGACACTTACGCGAAGCATCGATGAGCTTTAAGGAACAAACGAAGGGAGAAGCAGTTTACCTTTGGATACTATGGTCAGCTTCAAGTTAGTAACAGAATAGAAGTAAATAAATAATGTATTCAATAGAGTTGACACCAATCGTGTACACATATCCATTAAAATGACCCGTACCATATTGTTTCGATTAGTAACAATTTTCAAATATGGTAGAATCCGAAACAGTTTTCATCATACAAGAGCATGTGATGCCAAACAATTTCGACTTCGTTTACTTGTGTTTGTCATCAGTATGTTTCAGTGACAAGAAAAATACTAAAAGTAGATTTATGGGGTAGAAATAGCATTTTCCCTGCCTCCGTTAGCTGCTCACATATTCATGAAGGTTCTGAGACAATGGCACTTTGCTCAGCTCCTTCATACCAACGCTGATACGTGGAATATGCTTTCATTGTATGTGTCCATATTTATTTGGTCATCGAAAGTTCGATGAATATTAGAACAAATAGGGAAAATGGTGTATTTCCATTCCTAGATGCGGAAATACACTGAAGAGCCAAAGAAACTGGTACACCTGCCTAATATCGCGTAGGGCCCCGGAGACCACGCAGAATTGCCGCAACACGACGTGGCACGCACTCGACTAATATCTGAAGTAGTGCTAGAGGGAACTGACACCATGAATCCTGCAGGGCTGTCCATAAATCCGTAGGAGTACAATGGGGTGGAGATCTCTTCTGAACGGCACGTGGCAAGGCATCCCACATATGCTGAATAATGTTTATGTCTGTGGAGTTTGGTGGCCAGCAGAAATGTAGAGACTCAGCAGAGTCTTCCTGGAGAAATTCTAGGCGTAGGGGTGTCAGTTTGTCCTGCTGGAAATGCCCAAGTTCGTCGGAATGCATAATTTACGTGAATGGATGGAAGTGATCAGACAGTATTCTTACCTATGTGTCACCTGTCAGAGTCATATCTAGTCGTATCAGGGGTAGCTAATCACTCCAACAGCACACCCCTCACACCATTACAGATCCTCCACCAACTTTAACAGCCTTCTGCTGACATGATGGGTCCATGGATTTACGAGGCTGTCTCCATACCCTTGTACGTCCATCGTCTCAATACAATTTGAAATGAGACTTTCCCACAATGTAACATGTTTCCAGTCATGGACAGTGCAATGTCGGTGTTGACAGGCCCGTGCGAGGCGTAAAGCTTTGTGTCGTGCAGTCATCAAGGGTATATGAGTGGCCTTAGGCACCAAAACTCCACATCGACGATGTTTCGTTGAATGGTTCGCACGCTGATATTTGTTGATGACCCAGCACTGAAATCTGCAATAATTTGCGGAAGACTTAACCTGCTGTGATTTTCAGTGACTTTGAACTATTCTCTTCAGTCATCGTTGGTCCAGTTCTTGCAGGAACTTTTTCCGACTGCAGCGATGTCGGAGATCTGATCTTTTACCGGATTCCTGATATTCACGGTACACTCGTGAAATGCTCGTACAGGAAAATCCCCACTTCATCGTCGTCTCGGGGATGCTGTTCCCATCGCTCATGCGCCGACTCTAACACCACGTTCAAACTCACTCAAATCATGATAACCTGCCATTGTCACAGCAGTAACCGATCTAACATCTCCGCCAGACACTTGTTGCCTTAGAAGGGCATTGCCGAGGGTGCGCCGTATTCTGCCGGATTACATATCTCTGTATTTGAATACGCATGCATGTACCAGTTTTGTTGACGCTTCAGTATATACAGGGCTATGGACAGCAGACTAGGGTAGAGAGTGTAATGGCCGGTACAATGGAGTGACTCATCTGTTCTCTGACAATGTGTAGAGCTGAAATGGTGCTTACTTTATAACGTCTGTGCTTAAAAGTCTGTGAAGTACGCTACTGACCATTGGGTTACAAACATAAATCGTTCCGCACAGCCACGCAACGAATGAAAGAGCATGTGAACGGCTGCGCATCGAGAAACAGCAGCCACCATCGCACTTACTGTGTGTGAAGAACCTCACTGACCGTAATAGTAAATGCCTGCACCAGGTTGACGTTTGGTCCGTCTTCTACAGCACCTACAAGATCCAGGATTTGCTAAGCACCACCAAGAGCAATAATGATACTCTGTACCTTGCATTCGTGTACAAGGTGGACTGTGAATGGGGAGAAATTTCAATCGCTTAAGCCGGCAGGCTAACGGCAGTACTCATACTGCAACGAGACTACGTGCGACATCTGGCAGCACGTGAAATCTGCGGTGACCGAACACCACGTAGGTTGCGCTAAGGCAATAAAGTTCAACGAAATCTGCATAGTTGTCAAGGAAGCTGGGGTAATGAAAGGCAAGATCGGGGACGCCACTGGAATATTAAAATACTCAAAAAACACAAATAGATAGAATGGCATTAGGGTACGTTTATGCCGCAGCTTCACTGCTGCCACCCCTCTGCTTGCTGCTGGCACATTCCACCTCATTTCTCGCTGGGCGCCTTGTTATATTTATCCTCCCTCATTCTCGCTGCTGTGTGGGAACCATTACCCTGCAGTTTTTCCCTTAACTGTCAGAGTGGTAGCAAAGTCAAACATGGCACTGCTGGAGGGACCACAAAGTAAGCAAACACGGCTCAAGTTTCAGGACATACGGCGGTGGTCGTGGTACGAAATAAAACCAGCTTGATATCATCGCCTGGAGGGGACTGTATCGAGCAGCGAGGCAAGCAGTGATGCTACAGGATAGATTGGCTGGTAACGCTCAGTGACTACCTCTCATCCACGAGCCATGCCGGCGTGCAGCGAGCAGTGAGCTGTGAGCAGCGAGGTGACAGCATGAACACACCATTAGGCTAGAACCACCCTGGCTGCCGCGAGCGTTACCGGCGAATAACTGCTAGCACAAAGCTTACGTCCTGCATTAGGAAAACAGAGAGTTTGTTGCCCATTCACCAGTCATGGTGCACATTGTAAGAAGCTATAGACATCAGCAGGTCCCCGCTCTCTACCACAGGAATCCAGTTACAATAAAGATACCTAGTCCTGTGACCACAGGAGTTCAATAATATTTACCTGTCATGTTCCGTACAGAAGTCATGACAAAATATCAAGGACTCTGAGCAACAATCACACTAGTAACGCAAACTTGCGCGAACCCCTGGGTTCATCAGTGATTATTATTTACAATATGGTACCGAGAAAGATTTCGTCTCAACTAGCTGTGGCCGTAAAAGCCTACGAAATTATATAGGTCAAAGGTCTCATGATGAGGCCAAGTGTCTCATGATGAGGAAACTGAACTGGTGGACACTTGAAGATAGACGTAGATTATACCGATAAAACCAATTTACAAAATTACAACAGCCGAAATTAATTGACGACTATGTAGCGTCCACGTAGGGAGAGTGAGGACTCTATTAGATTATCAGCAGCGTGTACAGAGTCATGTGAACAGTAATGCTGCCTGCACTCCATACCTGCGCGGAACGAAACATGACTCCAATGGGATAAAGTGTTTCTGCTTGACATTGATTCGATGGGCTTCGGCCGAAACTTATCTGTAATCTGGTTAGTTCCGAAAATTTTACTAACGTCAAGTACGAGCCAACTAGGCGTTTTTGTTACGTAAACCGATGACATTTGTGCCTGCGGATTATTTTCCCCCGGTGTTCTTCAAAACACAGCTTAACCGGTAAATATTCTTGGCATACATTTCCTGTTAAATGCACATTGATGCTTATATGTCATATATTTTCAAGCGGATAGAATGTGTGTGACTCTCCATTCTATACGTTGTAGTCAAGTGGTCCATTGGCTCTAGTGAGTTTCGTAATTTGTAAGGCAGACATGCCACCTGTAGCTAGCCTAGCTTATTTGTTGTGTTGGTGGGAGGCCATTGTTCTAGATGAGCTGGTTATGAAGTGTTATTTCTTTTGAAACATGTGTATCAATCGTGTCAGTAGACAAGTATTTTAAGCTGTGTTTGAAGTGTGTTACTTCATTCTTTATTTGGTTTTAAAGCTGTTTGGAAAACTGTACATAATTGCTTTGCTCAAGCAGTAACGTTAATGGTCAAGAACTCTGAAATAATTTTTTGTTTAATTTCAGTTTATTATTGATGAGTGTTTTGTTTAAACTGCATTAAACTAACAGGAATACATCTTTTAAGAGTTGTGCCGAATTTTCCTTTGTGGAGATCTCTGGAAAATGAAAGCAGTTAGTGTACTAAACCATTACTCTATCGAAACTCAGAACCACCGCTCCCTTGAAGCATGCAGTTGCTACCATGGTATATAGCCTACACCATAACATATAGAACTTACGAAACAACATTTAATGTCAGTTTTAACAATAACTATCTCCAAGCAGGGCGTCAGTTGCCGAAAAGTCGTTGTAAATAAAGAAATACATGAAGCGGTCCAGACACAGTTAAATCTACATCTTCATACCAAGCAGTGTGTGACGGAGGGCACAATTCGCGCCAAATTAATATTTCCCCCTCTCTGTTCCACTCGCGGATCGCGCGATGGAAGAACGACTGTCAGAACGCCTCAGTAGAGCTCTCATTTCCCTTGTCTCTGAATGGTGATCATTGCGAGATTTGAAAGTTGGTGGTAATAATATATGCTCTACATCCTCGGTGAAGATCGGATTTCGGAATTTAGTGATAAGCTCCTTCCGTTTAGCGCGCCGTCTATCTGCAAGTGTGTCCACTTTAAACTATCTACGAGATTTGTAACGCTCTCGCGATGGCTAAATGTACCAGTCACGAATCTTGCCGCTCTTCTTTGGACCTTCTCGATCTTTTGAATCAGATCCAACTGGTAAGGGCCCCATTCAGACGAACAATACTCTAAGACTGGACGAACTAACGTATTGTAAGCTATTTCCTTTGATGAAGGACTGCATCGCTTCAGCATTCTACCATTAAACCGCAATCTAGAGTTTGCCTTGCCCGTTACTTGTGTAATCTGATCATTTCGAATAGTCACACCCAGATACTTGACGGATGTTACCGCTTCCAAAGACTAAGCACTTATTTTGTACTTGTACATTAATGGGGATTTTCGCCTTGCTATACGCAGTAGGTTACACTTACTAATATTGAGAGATAACTGCCAATCATTACACTACGCTTTTATTTTCTGCAAATCCTCATCGATTTGTTCACAACTTTCGTGTTACACTACTTTCCTGTAGAGTACACCATCATCGGCAAACAATCTAATGCCACTGTCAATACCATCAACCAAACCATTAAGTAAATCGTAAAAAGCAGCGGACCTATTACGCTGCCCTGGGGCACACCTGAAGTTACGCTTGTTTCTGTTGAAGTCACCCGTTCAGGACGACATACTGCTCCATATCTGTTAGAAAACTTTCTATCCAACCGCATACGTCATGGAATAGACGGTAAGCGCGCACTTTTTGGAGCAAACGACAGTGTGGAACTCAGTCGAACGCCTTTCAAAAGTGCCGGCCGGGGTAGCCGGGCGGTTCTAGGCGCTACAGTCTGGAACCATGCGACCGCTACGGTCGCAGGTTCGAATCCTGCATCGGGTATGGATGTGTGTGATGTCCTTTGGTTAGTTAGGTTTAAGTAGTTCTAAGTTACAGGGGACTGATGACCTCAGATGTTAAGTCCCATAGTGCTCAGAGCCATTTGTACCATTTTTGAACCTTTCGTAAGTCGAGAAATATGGCATCAACCTGGGAGCTGGTATCTGTTTCTCGCATGACCACTGTTTCCTAAAACCGTGCTGGTTTCTGCAGACGAGTTTCTCAGAGCCTATAAAGGTCATTATGTCTGAACACAAAATATGATTCACGATTCTACAACAAATCGATGTCAGTGAAATTGGCCGGTAATTATTTGCATCCGATCTTCTACCCTTTTTATAGATTGCTATGACCTGGGCCTTCTTCCAGTCCCGTGGAAATTTCCGCTGTTCCAATTATCTCTGATAGATGATTGATAAGAATGGTGCTATATTTGTAGCACAGTCAACATATAATCTTACGGGGATACCGTCTGGGCCAGATGCCTTCCTGGCGTCTAAGGATCTTAACTGTTTTACAATCCCAGATACACTAAACACTATGTAAGCCATCTTTTCGTTTGATCGATAATTGAAAGGGGGAATGGTGCTGTAGTCCTCTACCGTAAACGAGTTTTTGAAAGCTAGGCTTAGAACCTCGACCTTCTATTGTATAGTTAGCAAGAGAAGGTATTGAATTATTTGTAGCGTTCATAGATTTTACACAAAATTTACTCACAAGTTTGATCGGATAATCTTCATGGACAATTGATTTTGTACTTTTGGCTAACAGAATTTCTCTAAAACTAAGTGTATAATGACCCAAACATCGACAAAACTTTAAAGTACAACTTCTCTTTTTCCTAAAAATTTCCCTATTCAGATAACTTTATTATAGATTTGTGTTATCATGTTGCCTCTCCACATCTTCTTTGAAATGAACTTTCAAATTTTCTTCATTTTTTCCGAGTGTTTCAATGTATGACTTGCTACGTCTGAATACGGGAGATCGCAGTGTCACTCAACTAATGGGTAATCAGTTCAGTTTTTTCGTCACCTTTGACTCCCTGAAAATGAGAAGAGCGTAAACTTGCTGGTAAGCAGTCTGCATATCATCATCCTAGGTCAAATTTAGAAACTCTTGGAAGATTGTGAGGCCATTAGTTAAGATCATAATATTCGAGGACAGTATGTGTGCTGAAGTGTCATCTCCTGTAATTCGTCTCTCGCTCAAGAAACCAATACTGCCAAAAAACGACCAAATGCATTCATCACAGCCATTTATTTGGGACAGCTTTATCTACTTTTCATTCACAACTGTCTCGATCGACTTGGAGGAAGCATGACATTTGATGCGTTGTCTCTAACGAGTCACCAACAGAATTAAAAATTCCAGAAAAAAGCAAAAAATTCAATCTTGACATAAAGGTTTTCTGGTTATGGTGTCGAGTCATATAGTATAAAACTACAGCTGGAGAAAACCAACGTTTCGGCCACGGTTGCAGCGGCGTTCCTCTGGCTCTCTGGTTTTCTCCAGCAGCAGTTTTATACCATATGACACGGCACCGTACCCAGAAAACTTTTATGTCGACGGTATCTTGCCACTGAACTAAGGAGTCAGGTCGTCATCTAGCGCTCGTCGTAGTACTTAAAGGCAACTGCTGTGCGTGCTCCTGTGGCGTATTGCATATGCGCTGAAAGATTTTTTTTTTACTTCATGTTACAGTACTGTAGCATAAATATTACTTTCCATGTTATAAAAATATTTAACCAAAATGTAGAATATTTAAAGAAACTTACATAAACAAAAACCATTTATCCGGTGAAACTGAACGAATGTCTTTGTTCCTTTTGTAATTAGGGAGTGGTCGTGCGGTAGCGTTCTCGCTTCCCACGCCCGGGTTCCCGGGTTCGATTCCCGGCGGGGTCAGGGATTTTCTCTGCCTCGTGATGGCTGGGTGTTGTGTGCTGTCCTTAGGTTAGTTAGGTTTAAGTAGTTCTAAGTTCTAGGGGACTTATGACCACAGCAGTTGAGTCCCATAGTGCTCAGAGACATTTGAACCATTTTTTAATTAGGGAGTGAGCGTTTAAAATTTAATAATAGAAGATGATCCATGAGTCCGTAAGAACAGAATTTCAAAGACCGTAACATCGAAAATCGAAGTCTAGTACCAAATCCAACTGAATTTTTGTTACGATGCAACGAATTTGGCAATGAAAAGTCGTCCTGTGTTCCTTGGTAGGGAAAACAACGTCGACGTAAATGAACTGTTAACACTGAAAGACGAAGTTGAGATTCCTGTGTAAATATTTATTCCACTGTAAATTGAAAAAATCTAATCGACGGACGACAGAGGCAGTCGTACATGGAAGACACCAAGAAAAGGCACCTCCTGCCATTTCTCTGCCGAACTTGTTAATCAAGCACAACAAAAAATACTGACTAGGAAGCTGGTACAAATTACTCTTTTCTTGTTCTACTTCTCCATGCATTTTACATCTCTTTATTTGTCCCATTTTCGACAGAAGTTGTGCGTAATTACTTAATGAAATGTCCCACTCAACGTACAAAATCAACTACAGTAGCGAATGCGAAGGACCAGGATGTAATAGGGCCAAGAGAAATTCAGGTGTATTGCAGTCGCTATTTGTATTCAAGAAAACTCTGTTCTTTCCACTATTTAACCACTGAATTCCTTTCCCCATCCTGGCGACCACCGCCCTAAATCGTTACTGCTGGGAAGATGTTTGCCTTCCTAATGAACGCCACGGTCGATTACATCGTGAAATGCTTACTGCAAGGGAATTCCGTTTTTACAGCGCCTTTCCGGTCTGGAAGTTAATTCACAAATACAACGTTGCCGTTGCACCGTGCAAGACATTTTGCATGGAAAAAGATAAACACCATCTACCAATACAAGCGAGTGCAACCCAAATATAGACTGAAAGAAGTGTACGTAAACGCTACTTACAATTCATTGAATTCTTCTAATGAGAAAGTAAGTCACCAAAAATGTATTACGTACACAGTAATAGGCTTATTATTTCTGAATAATAGCTACAAACTGCGAGGGGTTGAACGAAGATGCAGGAAACGTTCTCATATTTACTTGCAGTGAACAACTATACTTTGCTAAAAAAATGGCATTCTTCAAATTAGTCTACTAAGGTCAATGGATTTGTTTTATCCTTCGTCCAGCTTATCGATTGCATCCCTAGAGAGGGACAACTGAAGATGCATAAACCAACTACTCACCGCTCTCTTAGCATCTCACTCAAAATCTAAGCTATCCGAAAAGTCTTAGAGAAATAAATGGAAGTTAAAATACGCAGCAAACCCAGTGATGTTTCAACAGTCGATAAATTACCTAAGTTTCATTGCCGAGGTAGTTATGTGCGTAACAACATTCTCTTGAGAAAAATTATATCTTTTACTCGCTGATCTTAGTCACTTTGGAGATACAGAGTATTTATGAAATATTTGATAGTCATTGTTTTAACGTTTTAAATAGCTCATGAGAGAATTTGTAGTACAAGAAAACAGTACTAGTGGATGTTTACAGCAGACAGCTTCAACTTCACCTCATTTAATGCTAGACCAACGGCTTTCACCTATAGAGGAAGTTTTCATCCTGGCGTGAATTAGTGGACACAGAAAGAAGTTGGTTTTTAGTTTGAAGCATTCCAGGCATTGCTCATAAATTGTTTGTTGCATTTGCTTTTGGTTACCATAAACAAATATGACATCCATACTACAGAGAGGTTTCTCGCGTTTAATTTGTCACTTGATGTTTCCTTAGGCTGCTATCATGAAAGAGTTACAATTCGTTCCAGTATATGAACTTACAGGAATGGACGCAACAAAAAAAAGCAATGTACCAAATATTCAACACAAGATGAGCCATATAAAATTTTAAAAAGGATATAAAACGGAAATACAAGTCATGCAAAAATCGTAACAGTGGCAATAAAAAAATTACGGTCCTCCTGGGTGTTAATGGATATTTCTTCTGTTTCCTGGATATTAAGGGATATTTCTTCTTGTAGAAACATTGAAGTATCACGCTCCCATCTATGGCAGCGTTAATAATTCTTTCAAGAAGTTGCGGGTTAGAAAATGCGTCGTCTGTGTTTGTTCACTGTCTCTCGTCGCACTGTTCACTACAAAAGTTCCACCTACCTCAGTACGGCGTCAGATCACCAGCCCGTTTCTCTGCATACATAGATACTGTTCAGACGATGTTAGAAGCAGCGTTGAAGAAAACCACCTTCAATACTTACGTTTGCAAAGTCCGCGCAAACTCTGGTAGCAAGCTAGCCTGTAATATAACAATTTTCGGCTTCATCTCTTTAGAAAAACGGCATAATGCTACAACGAGTTCATTTATTTCTTTAGGTTCAAAACTAAACACTTGCCATCAGCCCGTATTTAATTAACGAATAATATCACTGTTCTCAGCTCACAATTCATACGACCCCGTACACGCAAGGCAGCCAGGAATGTACTTAAGTCCGTCCCGAATCATTACGAGATCTACAGCCATTACTCTGCTACGATATACGAGTTTCACATTCGGTCCTTTTTCAGGGGATTTCTGGAACATGCCACGCGAAATTTTTACTACGGTCGAAAGTTCACACGCAGCTCTCTTTCCAACAAAACAATCCAAAAACAATACTGTCCATAAATGCAACTGATATTACGGCCACACAATCTTGACGCGAGAAGCCAATTATTTCTTCATTTAACTCATAATGTAGACGGACACGTGCAATATGACCTGCACATCCGATAGCTAGCCCGCGACTCCCTCACTGCCGTTCCTTCGAGGGCCTATAACTACCTGCAATGCGTGGGAAGTGCTTAATTCTGATTGGTTGTTCAAAATGACCTTCGAGTTCTTTGTCGTGCTAAAACTGTCTTACGCCAATCAACATTCACAGAGGCATTTACGTAACTTCATCATGTAAATATTAATAGAATGTTTAACAAAACCAAAAGAAACGAAAACTGATCTAGAAATAACTTTAGAAAACTATTACTCAGAAAATGGCTATTCTGGCTGCCTTCTTACAAAAGCAAGCACCCTTGGACATACGTCATTAGCAAGGTGGTGAAATTACATTTTTCATTGCAACTTGTAGCTTAATACTTTCTCACGGCATAGTTACGTAATGTCTAACATGAGATAATACTCAATTTTTTCGTATGTCCCACATACACGCTGACACTCATTCTCATTTACTCACACAACAACACACTAAACAAATACTGATCTTTTCTGAATTTTATATCATGAAAATGAAAAATCGTTGACGTTTTTAATTATGAAAATTCAAACAAATTAACCTAACATTTTGTGAACTTCATTAATGTTTCCAAATAATACTAAAAGACAAACTGTTATGAATCCTAACTGACTTTAATCATACAAGTGTCGGTTTGGGGTGTTTTAGGTAATATTCTCTAACTCTGAAAGTATGCCAGCTAGAAAGCTGAGATTTTTACACAATCTTCTTTTTAATGACAAAAGGCAATATATTGACTTTTAACTAAATTGAATAATATTTAATACTCTTTATTTAGATTCTTAGGGGCTTGAATATTCTTTCGCTCGAACTAACACAGGCTGCACTTCCCACGGCTAGGCTACTGACAGGTGCGAGTGAGCCACGCTAAGATTCCAGCGGCTGTATATTGCCACTGCCAACGGATCCAAAGCTACGAGCGCGTACTTCAAAGTAGCTTACTGCAATAAAACGCTATTGCATATTGACTCGTGATGATACAGTGTGGATGTGAAATCAACAATGTTTCCTGAGATATGTTTATTCATTCCCTTTTTTGTCCTTTGCTGAAGGTCTCGCATCAATACATATAGCATAATGTTATTTAACACTTGCATTAATGACTAATTCATTTAGCGTTGTGGCATACGTTTCGTGGTGCATGTAGAAAGATTCTGTCGTACAGAGTAGAAGTTGATAATATGAAGTTATTAAATTAAGAGGTTTGTGAGTCATTCCAGGTATGAGTATTTGCTGGTTCTCTTTGAACACATTACTACAAATAAGTCCGAAAATTTTTACTCTTTTGACGTTTCAGTGACTATCTGTTTTATTTAATAACGAAGTGTAACCAAAATTATTTGTTGTAAGCATAAAACTTCATGCGTAACATGAAAGAATAAATTTTAATCCAGCTTTTTACGACCGATGTTGTGTACCTTGACTACCACAAGGCGTTTTATACATTTCCATATCGTCTTCTAGTGAATATAATTCGAGTTCATCCAGTATCAGATTATAATTACTGTGAAATTTCTAGCAAACAGAAATCACGATGTACTTAATGATGGGTTGTAATTATCATATACTGAAAGGTGTGCATGTTTCATACAGCTTCAATCATTGGCGTAGACAGTATTGAGTATTTCCTAATATTCTAGTAATATGTATAGTGGAATATGTAATAGCGAGCAGATAAGTTTCTAACAGCATCTGACTCTAAAAGCTTCTATGAAGTAATCACGCAGCACACTCTTGCTTAATTATAATTTAACGCAATGGAAGAGATAAGCACCTGCATAAAATAATATACAGTACATAACTGAATAGCTTCATAAAAGCGAGACATACCCTAATATGTTTTATCTTCTCACTTACAGCCGTCAGCTGTGTTGTGAGGTCATTTCCAGAGTGTGTAACCATCATTTCAGAGTTCATAAGTTAGTTAACTGTCTCAAAGATCATTTAATAGAGCTCCAGCGTGTCCCGCAGGTAACATTTCAGCAGTTCTGTGACACAGTCCTTCAACGTATATCACACCAGTCGTATGTCGTGTTACTTTCAGCTAACATGCAAAGAGAGTTTGCTCAATATCACTGCCAACCTCCAACCAAGGTTGATCATCAGAGTGACTTTTATTTCAGCAGTTACTTCACATGAACCATAACAACAGGATGACAGCGCCTTACCTGAAGCACTTTAAAATAGAGCTTGAATACAGGAAGTATAGATCTGGCAAATGATATCATTACCGGTTTTGTTAATAATTGATACACTCACCATTGAGTGCATGTATCCAACCTGTAACATCGCGGCAATAGTTCTACCCACATTACTGAGTACAAGATAAGCTCCTGTCATCGCAAGTGTAATCTGAAGTCATCCCTACAAAAGTTACCTTCTATTTCTTGAATGTTTAACACTGAAAATGAAAAATTTTCGAGAGTGAAATCCCTCCCACAGATCAGTAAATTGAAACAAATTCAATAAATATATCCATGGAGAGAATGAAATGCACTTCATGTTCACGTTTTTAAGACAGTTTCCGACTTATCATCGCACACATCGACCATGTTGACTATTGTAAACTGAATTAATTGGCAGGGAGATTAGCTATCTTCCTAGTTTTGAATGTGACAAGTTACTATTCACACTATAAAGAAATAATAACTGAAATAAAGACTCAAAAGTGGAGTTTCACAATATTTAAAAAACGGTTCACGCAGTATTTCATGGAAATTTGCAAACTCAATAGTACAGCCTGAATTTTGGGAACGGATGGCGAGAGATCGTATTCGTTTGCAAAGAAGAAATAAACATGAAGGTATCCTGATAGTTCCATTGTAAACTCGCGGCTAAGCGTTTTTTCTTGATGGAACAGGTCCTGACAGCTCTCTATTTGCTAACTCAGCAAGAAGATTATAAAAAGTTATAAGAGGTTATAAAAACAATTTAAATAGATTCACCCGTGGGGCAGGGTTATTACTTCTTTGCGTGCTGTTCCTATATGTTGTGCTAATTCCGCCTTTTTCTGTTAGCGCCATGTGTCTTATTTGTTCCGGTACAGTGTCGTGTGAGAAACCGTGCACGTCACATTGTTCTTTGTCGTCTAGGATCCGGTGTTTGTGAAGTCCTTCCTGACACGCTGTTGTCTCGTGCCGTGATGTCGAGCATGCTTCCTACGTCTATGTCACGTACAGGTACTGTCAGTTACAGATTTGATGAATCTGTGTGGCAGGTATAGCACGGCTCTTCAGAGGCACACTAGTGGGTTGGTGGGCAATATCAACGTTACTCACATCAAGTGCCCCCTACGTACTTTCATTGGGAATTACATTCGTTTTTCGTTGAATTTCTTGAGGCGCTTCACGTTGACAGGATATTATTATATCACGGTAGTCCGGTCCCCTTTACCCGTCCTAATGGTTCCACTAGCGTGGTTCTTTTGGCGAATGCTGAAGTAGTTTATACAAATTTTCGGGTTTTTAATCTTCTACCCGATATAAATGACAGTTTTCTGAGATCCAACCTTATGGTGATATACGATATATCCGAAGGGAATGCTCGTCTGCTCAGCATCGCTTACTAGTCTGCTGTGGTGTCTGGTCGCTCGATTACAAAAAATATTCCCTCTTACTTGCAGGTATGTGGTTATCGAGCTCATGCTACCGGCAACGAAGGCACCTGATTTATTGGCCGTCAGAGCGGCCACCTCCGTACCAAGTGTACGTGTCATGTCGTGGTAATTGTAACATGCTTGCGAACAGCATAAGATATTGACTACAGCGCATCTTCTCGAACGGGCTTCTGCAGTTGAGCCAACTCCTGTCACTGAGGAACAAAATGGATCTTTAAAAATAATGCTCGTCACTTTTGCCCGCTGCCCAAGCGTAGTGACATTAACGTCGTCTTTCCCGTGGTGCCGGCCCCCGTTTATTCAGAACAAGTGTCGGAGAACACAAGACGATGATAGAGTTTAGAGGCCTTTTCCTTTGGCTCGCCCTTCGGATAGCCATCCAATAATGAAGCATGTTCTCCCGCCTGAGTCCGTGAGCGGGAAAGCCTTGGATGCTTCTGCACTTGCTAAGGTGGTGACTGATACGTCATCTGACTTTTCTCTCGTCACCCAGTCGCCTCTTCGGCGCCGGCTGGAATCTGTTTCAGGACCCCAAATGTCTACCCCAGCACTATCAGTTACCTCGCGTCTCATCTTCCCAAACTATTCTGGGCCTTCTTTTGCGGCCTCCACGGCACAACCTGCTGAGGTTGTACCGTCCCCAGTGAAATATTACAAACCACTTGGCAAAGACAGTGCAAGGAAAAAACATTATAATATTAGCTTATACGTGAACACTAACCGCTTAGGCGAGATACTCGTACAATTTTCTCTCATGTGTATTGTTATCATTATATAAAATTCTGTGAATCATTTTCGAGTGCAGAGAATGGACCAAACAGTTGAAAAAGAGGTATCATTTGTCTTATTTTAGCCGTTATGACTTCTTCGCTTGTCTTCGTTACGACTAGACGTACATCTTGGCGACTGCCGTTGAAATGTAAGCGATATTGTATCTCTAATCAGATAATATATTAGTTTCATGTTATTATTGACCTTTAATTTGTAATAGGTAAGCCCTATCTCATGTCCGGTCCCTTGAAATAACCTGCATTTTCAGTAATTTACAGCTCAACAATTGCGGTGAACGCAGCAGCCAACGACGCCATTACGTGGCAATCTAAACTGTTGAGTGGTACTTAATAAATTAGTGAAATCAAAGTGAACTAGAAATTAGGATATAAATGAAAAACTTGGTTTAGTTTAGAGAGTTACATACTCGCAAGCAGCGGGCCGAACAGCAGAACAGAAGAGACAATGACCGTGAAGTCAGCAACTTCCACATAAGCGGGCGCTGTCGATTCAGCCGTCAGGGCATCGCCCGACCGGCTCACGTGTTTCTCAGTTGTCGTATGTGAGCAAAGGCCCTCGCCTACATCCCAAGCGCCAATGACCGACGTAAAGAAGATTCTTCGAGAAGCTATTCAACGTGACAGAAGAGGCAATGACCGGCTCACGTGTTTCTCAGTCGTCACATGGGATCAAAAGCCCTCACCTACATTCCAAGAGCCAACGACCGACGTTAAGAAGATTCTTCGAGAAGCTTTTCAACGTGACAGACGAGGCAATGACCGTGAAGTCGTTCACCTCCAGTAAACTGAAGTGAATAAATACGCGAGACGCAGTGGGCCAGAGGGACGAAGTCAGATGAAGACGGAGACAGAGACGGAGACGAAGACGGAGACGGAGAGAAGAGACGAAGAAGACGAAGAAGTTTTCAGTCAGTTTCGGTGCTGAAGACCGTCATGCAAGAAGAGACTGCATCATGCACAGACGCACCAAGTCCGCCGCTGTAATGGAATAGCAAGCAGCAGCCGCGGCGCCAGAAGACAGAAGTTAAAAGGTATTTGAAGTCTGGTTTTTACATACCCGGGTGACTCGTGAGGACGGGAAGGAGACGGCCTCACATCAGTAGTCAACTGTGAGCTGGGATGAAGACCTGACAGCCGAAGACTGGCAAGCGGGAGTCCGTGGTTCGAGTCCGCCACACTGGCCTTCCCCCGCCGCACCGCTCCGCTGGCCGACGCAGAACACACGCGGCCGCTTAGAGAAGAGAAACACTGGGACGCGACACCCAAGATATCATCCGATGCACGATTTCGCTCGCAATAATTAAACGGGCCACCTCGCGCTGCGCGTCTCCAGTCAACTGGGCGAGACAGCGACACGAGATACACACCGCTACGCGTAATCAGACGCCGCCGCCGCCGCCGCCGCCGCTGCCGCAGCAGAAGACTTCACAAACGACACAGCTGCCGCTCTCCGAACCAGAACATCCCGTAAGATACAGTTGTACAAATCTTCAATAAAAGTTATCTTATGTAAAAATGATGTTTCATTCGACCTCATACCCGATCCAAGGAAGAACCCACCCTGCCCACATGTTGTTAAGAGAGAAAAGTTAATTTATTTAATATTTTCACCCTGACAGAATGCTTTAGAATGCTCATCCTGACAATTGACTTGCATCAAAAGAGAAAACCCAGTTACATTTAGTGACAGAAGTGCCACATTTAGTATCACAACTGTTACATTTGGTATCAAAAGCCGTTTTAGTTGTTACATTTGGTGTCAGAGAAAAAACCCTTGGCTCAATATGAGGTGTGAATGACAGTCACTAAAGGTCCACAGTTAGTATTGTTTAATGTGTGAAAGGATAGAGGTTTGCATAGCAGTCGTAATATTTTCTTTATTTAGAAGTGTATTTTCTCTCATGCTTTTAAGGGTTTGTCGAAAATATTTAAACATCTTTTTTATTCAGTGTGGTAAGATTGTGTAACTAATAGTTGTAAAATGATGACACGAAATCGTACAAAGTCAGAGTCAGCACCACAGGCGGTTTCTACTGATGAAGCTATTCAGAGCTTAGTTAATCAAATAGAACAGCTTAAAAGTGATAATTATGCATTATTTAAACAGTTGAGTGAGGTTAGGCAAACCAGTTCAATCCCTCCCACCCTAGATTCCTCAGCAGCAGCCTTAGTAACTCCTTTTTCAGGTAAACCTGGCGAGGACATAACAGCCTTTTTTGATGATTTAGTAGCAGCTGCAAAGTTAGGATCATGGTCAGATGAACAGCTCTTACAAATGACAAAGTTACGATTGACAGGAGAGGCTAAAGCACACGTCTTATACCATGAAAAATTAAGGAATGCTCTAACATTTGAGGAATTGAAGAAAGGATTGCGTACACGTTTTCAAAAACAGAACAGCTGTAGATTTTATAGGGAACAGTTAAACACTATCACTCAGAGGCAAAACGAGTCGTTAGAAAGCTTTGTAGATAGGATTAGAAAAGTTAATATTAACACCTATCAGTTGACAACTAGTGATGAAGCAAATAAAGTTCTTTTACAAGAGGCAGAAGATTGAGCTCTGGATACATTTTTACGTGGGTTACCTCTTGAAACTTCCCTTCGTGTCAGGGCAGAGTTTCCTAAAAAATTTAGCGGAAGCTGTATCTGTGGCGACGGCTTTTGAAGAAATTGACATTGCCACCAGATACAAGGAGAAGCGAAATGTATTTTCAGCAGGAGTACGATGTTTTAGGTGCGATCGACAGGGACATATACCACAAAACTGCAGACAACCTCAATGCACTAATTGTCAAAGAATAGGTCACACATTCAAGGAATGCAGGTCTAAGAAAGTTTTTGGAAATACAAATCAGTTAAACTCAAACGGGAATGTCGGAGCCGCCGCCAGGCGTTCCCAATAAAATTTCATGCCATTAAGGCGAATGTGAAGGCGGAATGCTGGTTATCTGCTACCATACAGGATAAAGAGGCAAGGATACTAGTGGATACAGGTGCAAACGTATCAATAGTAAGTAATGAATGTATTGGAGAAAAGAAATATGACCATCCAAGGTATAGATTGAGTGGAGTAGGAGGAGGTACAGTGAAGTCATTAGGATGTACATCACTGATTTTCTATATTCACGGTGTACAATTTCAAGAAGATGTAGAAGTGGTAACAAAGATAACTGACGGGTACGACGCGATCCTAGGACTGGATTTCCTGAATAAACATCACGCTAAAATCGACCTCAGACAGCAAACTGTAGAACTTAGCGGAATAGTGTTTCAGCTAGGTGACACCGCTGCAAAGGGCCCTCTGCCGCAAGATTTCCCCAACCGGAAGGCGAAATCAACTATACTGCGTGCAACGTCCTTGAAGGTTGATTCGCGGGATCAGATACCATCTGGCTCAGGAAAACTTTTCTGGATGACCGTTGACCCCGAAGTACCTACAGATACAATATGTCTAATAGAGCCTTTAGAGGAAAATGAGGAATTAGATGTATCACATTGTTTTGTACGTAGAAGTGTTGTACGGGTTCAAGACGTTGAGGGAGAAAGAAAAGTACCGGTACATATTGACAATTTCGGAGTGGAGGACAAAGAGTTGCATAAGGGAATATTAGTAGCTACAGTCAGTACTTTTGAAGAAGAAGATTTCATTTGGTCGGATATTAACGATGGTCAGAAACCAGACGCCTATAAAACCGCATTACGCCAGAAGATTGAGCATTTGAAAGGAAATGATAGAGACACGATAGAAGCAGTTTTAGTTGAGTTTCAAGATTTATTTAATGCAGAAGGTCCACTGCCAGCAACAGATATCACACAGCATAGGATCCCAACAGGAAATAGCCCCCCAGTTTATAGGAAGCCTTATAGAGTTGCGCATCACTTACAGCCAGTACTGGATGAATTTTTAGAACAGCATCTAAAAGATGGAATTATAGAATATTCTGATTCGCCTTATAATTCAAATATTGTAATTATTCCAAAGAAGTCTCCCGACGGTACGAAACGATATAGATTTTGTTGTGACTACAGACACCTTAACAAACAAACAATCTCAGATGTTTATCCTCTTCCAAACATTACAGATATCATTGACAGTTTGGGTAACGGTATATACTTTTCAACAATCGATTTATGTAGCGGATATCATCAATTGGAAGTTGCACCTGAAGATAGGCATAAAACAGCATTTTCTACCCCTGGAGGCCACTGGCAATTTAAAAGAATGCCTTTCGGTTTGAAAAATGCACCAGCAACTTTTCAAAGACTACTCGATGGAGTATTGCGAGGACTCAAAACTCAGCAATGTTGTGTATATCTAGACGATATTATTGTATTCTCCAAAGACATTAATGAACATGCTGTGCGTCTGCGTAATGTTTTTCAGAGACTTAGAAAAGCTAAATTAACATTAAATATTGAAAAATGTACTTTTGCATTGACAGAGGTTACATACCTAGGGCATGTCATTAGTGAAAAAGGAATTAAAACAGATCCTCGATTAATTTCGGCAGTTAAGGACTTCCCAACACCACAACGCGTTAAGGAAGTACAAAGTTTCATTGGTCTCGCATCGTACTACCGGAAATATGTTCAAAATTTCGCTGAAATTGCCCGACCCTTAACACAATTATTGAAAAAGGGTGCAAAATTTCATTGGTCTGAAGATTGTGAATTAGCATTTCAAACCCTTAAAGATAAGTTAACACACAGTCCAGTATTAGCCTACCCAGATTATAATAAAGAATTTATTTTATCCTGTGACGCAAGTGGTCATTCAGTAGGAGTTGTTTTGAGTCAGAATATTAATGGCACGGAACACCCCATAGCCTACGCTTCGAGACAACTAACAACGGCAGAAAGAAATTATTCCACAACGGAGAAAGAATTGTTAAGTGTTATTTATGGTATCAAATACTTTAAATGCTACTTGTATGGTAGGAAATTCAAGGTCATTACAGACCACGCAGCTTTAAAATGGTTGCTTGGATTAAAGGATCCATCTAGTCGTCTCACCCGTTGGGCCCTATGTCTTTCCGAAATGGATTTCGAAGTTATCCATAAACCAGGCAAAAAACACACGAATGCAGATTGTCTAAGTCGGAAAATAGCACTTTTGGAAGCAACAGGCCGAGATACTGAGGACTGGAGAAAGCCACAAGATGTGGATACAGAATGCAAAAAATACGCAACTCAAAAACAATTTTGCTTTGAAGATGGTGTATTATGCCGTAAAACAAAACTTGGACCGCGAATTGTTGTTCCCCTACACCTTAGACAAGAAATAATGGCAGAGGCCCATGATCATATCCTTGCAGGACACGGTGGACAGCGGACAACCGAAAGACGTGTAGCAGAGCGATTTTGGTGGCAAACCAGAAAGCAGGATGTTACGCAGTACGTTCGTAATTGCATTGCGTGCGCACAACGAGCTGAACTTTCTCGTTCAAAAATACCCTTACAGAGGCTTCCCGAGGCTTCATGTCCATTTCAAATCTGTGGACTGGATCTCTACGGGCCATTTCATAAAACACCTGCTGGTAATTAATATGTTCTTACGATTATAGATCACTTTTCACGCTATCTAGCTATGGTGAGTCTCCCAGATCAGCAAGCAAATACAGTTGCCCAAGCTTTAGTTAACAACTGGATACTTAAATTTGGCGTACCTGAAGCTATTATCACAGATCAGGGATCTAATTTTATGTCTGAACTAATGAAACAGCTTTGCCACTTACTATAAATACGTAAATTACGCACAACTCCGTTACACCCTCAGTGCAACGGGCGCACAGAAAGAGTTCATCGGACAATTGGCAAGATGCTTAGTTATTATATTAACGAACAACATTCTAATTGGGATACATATTTACCAATAATCGTGTCGGTATACAACGCCAAAACGCATGAAGCAACTGGCATGTCACCTTATGAAGTGGTCTATGGCAGAAAAATGCCGTCCCCTTTTGATGTAATCAGGCAGAAAAACGGAAAAGACGGAGAAACAGTAAGAGATTTCAGTCGAATGATGAAGGATGTATGGAAAAAGGTTCAAAAGTCTAATACAAAGGCTTTGGAACGACAGGAAAGATTATGTAATACCCAAGCTAAATATCCAAATTACAAAATCGGTCAGTAGGTTATGCTTTCAACTCCTTATATTGCGAGAGGAAAAACGAAGAAATTTGTAACAAACTACAGAGGTCCTTATCAAATTATTGAGATCACGTCACCAGTCAACGTTAAATTGCAACTGCCCACCCGAACTACCATTGTCCATGCAAGTCGTTTAAAACCTTTTAAGGGCGCTCCAGAAGTAATTCCTTCAACAATAGTGTCTGCTTTTCCGAAGGGTGGAGGAAGTTCCCGTAAAGGAAAAAGAGTGGCCACGCCAGCACAACATACAGACATGGCACCATACAATCTTCGACCAAGAGTACGAATGTCCTAGTGGAATCTTAGTAGACTGTGGATAATATACAAATGTAAATAATTAATACATGATAATGGTTTATTTTCTAAGAAAGAAAATTTGAACGTAGAAACATGAAGATCTTGTAGTTAACAATGTATTCCTTCTTTTCTTTGTTTTTGTTTTCACTAGGTTGGTAGGTCCATAACCATGTTGTTTGCTTTTTCAGGTAACGCCTCTAGCATAATGGACAACTACATTGTGACTGTACTGCTCATCATAATTGCATTATTGACTAATACGAATAACGGACTACAGATCAATCAGTTGATGAGTGGTGTAATTTTTGTAAAACAGGGTACTGTAATTCTGACCAATCACAAGTGGACTATTTCATTAGAGTATAATTTATGGGCCTTACGTAATGAACTTAAGAACCTTGAATTAGAATTTGATACGCTACATGAAAGGACAAGTTCACCAGAGATTTTTGAAGAAATATCCAGTGAATTTAAAACATTACACTACTCATACGAACAGTTGAGAGGACAGTTGCGTCAGTTACAAGATATACTTCCGCAGACCGTTAAACGAGCTAAACGTGGATGGGTGGACGCAGGAGGTAAATTACTAAAGACCATTTTCGGTACAGCGGATAACGAAGATATTAATCAGTTAAATAATTCATTACAGAACATAGAGAGTACCGCGGAATTAAATAAAGGCACTACAGAATGGCACACGACAAGATTAAACGGATTGGAGCAAACAGTTTTTACTAATATCAAGGTCATCAGGAACCTCACCCAAGAATTAAACGATTATCTTCTAGGTACTACTGCTACGCTGAATAAAGACCTAAAGGTCATACAAACAAGGCTCGATATTGTGGATAAGAAACTTGCAGTAGCAAGATCGCTTAGGCTACTCACTGATCAAGTGATAGATGCACGGCTAGCAGCGGAGGAATTAAAGGAAGCCATCCACTATGCAGTACAGGGACATTTGTCACCCACATTACTATCGCCGGTTACATTCATCTCATTATTAGTTAAAATTGAAAAACAATTGCCAGATTCACTAAAGTTAATATTTCCTGCAGATAAGAAACATTTACCACAGTATTACCACTTAGCTACAGTACTAGTTGACACAGATAATGCAAGAATACGAGTTCGTATATCTTTCCCGGTTACAGATAAAATGGGTATATATGACTGTTACAGAGTACACTCATTTCCGGTAAAGTGGGGCAAAATAAATAAATTTGTACAGTTCCGGACACACCAAGTATTTTTAATCTCCCAAACCACCAATTCGAGCACGGTAATGACAACTTCTGAATTAAATAGTTGCACATTCGAACAAGTTATTATATGTCCATCTCGCGCAATCCAATTACATGACAATAGTTGTGAATCTCAATTATTTTTCGAACAATCTGACGCCATCAATTGCCCACGCGATATATTAACTTCCACACCATGTTTTTTCGAGCAAGTAGAAAATCACTGGTTATATGCAGTCAGCAATCCAACTGATATTTTTGCACAATGTTACGAGAACGGTGTAGCTACAACATTACAACATTTTGAACTTCATGGAAGTGGGCTAATAATTAACGGCACGTTATGTTCCATCTCAGGAGCGAATTTTCATTTACCCGCAACAATCACTGGTACAACTAATGTTAATTCATCCTTCCCTCTAATTTATTGGCCAGAAAACGCCATGCAAGCATTTCCTACACAAAACCTGTCCTACCTCAATGACTCCCTTGACAGTTCCCTTCTGAAGTCATTAGATATGTTCATAAACTCACAGCAAGGCAAAATTGATGCCAATGTTATGATGCAACATGTTTTAAAATTAAAAGGTGAACACAAAACTAAAATTATAATGCTAGGAACGGGTATATCTGGAACCTTTGTGTTGGTGTTTCTACTTTGTACAGTTTTCTTTTATCTAAGACGAAAAAAGAAGCCAAATAATAATATACCACTTCATCAAATCCCTGTTACCTGGATACCACACTCTTAACTGGTGTACTTCAGTAGTTACTTTTCAGCACTAGTGTATTAATATTGTTTATTGTACTTCATTCTTTATTAAACAGTCTCATGTTAAAATAAACAATACTGTAGAATAGATATTCTTGCATTAGTATAGGGTACATTAGGCAGGTGTTGCTATGTTACTTTCTAAGTGAATAATCTATTTTTGTTCATTCATTGTCATAAAGATTTGTTACACTTATTACAACCATTTATGTGTGAACTATGTGATTTATGAGCGTACAGTGCTTTAGTAAAGTGATAAAGTATTTTCAACATACTTAATGTGAAGCGTGTGTAATCTTCTAAGTCGAGAGTTTTCATTGTTTATGTTAGTGCTTTTGCCGTGTGAAGAGTGGAGGAATGTTGAGTGGTAAATTCGAGGGCGAATTTCTCCGAAGGGTGGAGGAATGTTGAGTGGTACTTAAGTAAATAAATTAGTGAAATCAAAGTGAACTAGAAATTAGGATATAAATGAAAAACTTGGTTTAGTTTAGAGAGTTACATACTCGCAAGCAGCGGGCCGAACAGCAGAACAGAAGAGACAATGACCGTGAAGTCAGCAACTTCCACATAAGCGGGCGCTGTCGATTCAGCCGTCAGGGCATCGCCCGACCGGCTCACGTGTTTCTCAGTTGTCGTATGTGAGCAAAGGCCCTCGCCTACATCCCAAGAGCCAATGACCGACGTAAAGAAGATTCTTCGAGAAGCTATTCAACGTGACAGAAGAGGCAATGACCGGCTCACGTGTTTCTCAGTCGTCACATGGGATCAAAAGCCCTCACCTACATTCCAAGAGCCAACGACCGACGTTAAGAAGATTCTTCGAGAAGCTTTTCAACGTGACAGACGAGGCAATGACCGTGAAGTCGTTCACCTCCAGTAAACTGAAGTGAATAAATACGGGAGACGCAGTGGGCCAGAGGGACGAAGTCAGATGAAGACGGAGACGGAGACAGAGACGAAGACGGAGACGGAGAGAAGAGACGAAGAAGACGAAGAAGTTTTCAGTCAGTTTCGGTGCTGAAGACCGTCATGCAAGAAGAGACTGCATCATGCACAGACGCACCAAGTCCGCCGCTGTAATGGAATAGCAAGCAGCAGCCGCGGCGCCAGAAGACAGAAGTTAAAAGGTATTTGAAGTCTGGTTTTTACATACCCGGGTGACTCGTGAGGACGGGAAGGAGACGGCCTCACATCAGTAGTCACCTGTGAGCTGGGATGAAGACCTGACAGCTGAAGACTGGCAAGCGGGAGTCCGTGGTTCGAGTCCGCCACACTGGCCTTCCCCCGCCGCACCGCTCCGCTGGCCGACGCAGAACACACGCGGCCGCTTAGAGAAGAGAAACACTCGGACGCGACACCCAAGATATCATCCGATGCACGATTTCGCTCGCAATAATTAAACGGGCCACCTCGCGCTGCGCGTCTCCAGTCAACTGGGCGAGACAGCGACACGAGATACACACCGCTACGCGTAATCAGACGCCGCCGCCGCCGCCGCCGCCGCTGCCGCAGCAGAAGACTTCACAAACGACACAGCTGCCGCTCTCCGAACCAGAACATCCCGTAAGATACAGTTGTACAAATCTTCAATAAAAGTTATCTTATGTAAAAATGATGTTTCATTCGACCTCATACCCGATCCAAGGAAGAACCCACCCTGCCCACATGTTGTTAAGAGAGAAAAGTTAATTTATTTAATATTTTCACCCTGACAGAATGCTTTAGAATGCTCATCCTGACAATTGACTTGCATCAAAAGAGAAAACCCAGTTACATTTAGTGACAGAAGTGCCACATTTAGTATCACAACTGTTACATTTGGTATCAGAAGCCGTTTTAGTTGTTACAAAACATATAAATTAGCGGAAGCTTAAAACTCGACCGCTACAATTATAATAACATTTTTTATCACAACCGCTAGACGTTGCAGCAGAGCACGTAGTCTTAAGATTTCTATTTTCAGTTCACTAGCCGAGATCCAGAGCCACGACCCAGACTACAATGCGAACTCTAAAAGTGGTAAGAAATAATTCTCTCGTGTGTCTGTGGACAAAATGCAAATAATAATTAAAGATCACATGCGTGATTAAAAAACCTAATTAGCCAAGGCAATAATCTGAAAAAGTTTATTTCATTTTTTGACGTATATGTCCATGTTCTAAGATCAGTGTGTCTCAGTAAAGTGACACATAATTTTGACTAAAGATTAACTTTGACTAAACGGACGATTTCCACAAACTCAATTTAACGTAACTCAAAATCAAAACCAAATTATCAGTTATTTTGAGCAAAGCCCACCACGTTACGATAACAATACTCCATCATTATAAATGCATAATTTGTGTAAAAAATAACAAATCACCTAGCCACGCGAGAAGGTCTCAGTTTGAAACTGATTTTCCGCATGAACCACTCGCACGACCGCAGTTCCGAGGCGAGGAGCCGCAGTAAATAACGCATCCAGCATGAGAGTTGTAATTTTCTATGCCATAAACGTCAGTCTTACAAGTCAACGGGCATTTGAATAATTTCGGGTTTGCCTTGCAAGATTGCCCAGCTTACGTTTAATAAATATGTTTTAAGTATTAGTGTTAAAGTTGAGACTGTGTGTCCACTGTTATTTTACATGTAACGTTTAAGTTGAAATTGAATGGGTCTGAAATAATTTGTCTTAATTATAGTTTTTTGTTAAAGTTATGATTAAATTCAGCCTTGGTGAGTTCTGTCAGTTTTAGTGGGGGATCATGCGAGATGATATATTAACTTGTTGATGATTTTATGTAACGAGAGCTTCTTAAATATTTTGCCTGACTGGCGGTTCTCAGTGTTTACGGCAGATGATTTATTAACGTGCTAATGATTTTATGTAATGTAAGTTTCTTAAATAATCTTGCCTCAGTGGCGCCTGCCAAATTTTATATAATTGTTTTGGGTAGCTAATAAACCCATTGGAATTGAAATGTTCACTTTATTGCGTCAGCCCTTCTACCCACTTTAGATTTAAAGGGTAAACAAACAGGTGTTAAGTAAAAACGTTCCACACAGTTTGTCCACTGAAGAGCCGTAGAAATTGATATACCTGCCTAATATCGTGTAGAGCCCCTGCGAGCACGCAGAAGTGTCGTAACACGACGTGGCATGGACTTTACTAACATCTGAAGTAATGCTGGAGGGAACTGACACCATGAATCTTGCAGGGCTGTCTATAAATCCGTAAGAGTACAAGGGGGTTTGAGATCTATTTTGAACAACACGTTGCAAGGCATCCCACATATGCTCAATAATGTTCATATCTGGGGAGTTTGGCTACCAGCGGAAGTGTCTAAACTCAGAAGAGTGCTCCTGGAGCCACTCTGTAGTAATTCTGGAAGTGTGTCGTGTCACATTGTCCTGCTGGAATTTCCCAAGTCCGTCGGAATGCACAGTGGATATGAATGGATTTAGGTGATCAGACAGGCTGATTGTGTACGTATCCCTTGTCAGAGTCGTGTCTAGACATATCAAGGGTCCGATATCACTCCAAATGCACACGCTCCACACCAATACAGGGCCTCCACCAGCCTTAACAGTCCCCTGATGAAATGCAGGGTCCGCTGCTGCTACGGTCGCAGGTTCGAATCCTGCCTCGGGCATGAATGTGTGTGATTACCTTTCGTTAGGTTTAAGTAGTTCTAAGTCTGGGGGACTAATACCCTCAGATGTTAAGTCCCATAGTACTTACAGCCATGCAGGATCCATGGATTCATGAGGTTTCCTCCATTCCCGTACACGTCCATCGGCTCGATACAATTTGAAACGAGGCTCGTCTAACCAGGCAAAACGTTTCTAGTCATCAACAGTCCAATATCGGTGTCGCCGGGCCCAGGTGAGGCGTAAAGTTATGTGTCGTGCAGTCATCAAGGGTACACTATTGGGCCTTCGGCTCCAAAAGCCCATATCGATGATGTTTCGTTGAAAGGTTCGCACGCTGACACTTGTTGATGGCCCAGCATTCAAATCTGCAGCAATCCGAAAAGGATTGCTGTTCTGTCATGTTGAACGATTCTATTCAGTCGTCAGTCGTAGTTGGTCCCGTTCTTGTAGGATCTTTTTCCCGTTGTAGTGATGTCGGAGATTTGATGTTTTACCGGATTCCTGATATTCACCGTACACTCGTGAAACGGTCGTACGGGAAATTCCCCACTTCATCGCTACCTCGGAGATGCCGTGCCCCATCGCTCGTGCGCCGACTATAACACCACGTTGAAACTCACTTAAATCTTGATAAGCTGCTATTGTAGCAGCAATAACCGATCTAACAACTGCGCCAGACACTTTTTATCTTACATAGGCGTTGCCGTATTCTGCCTGTTTACATATATCTGTATTTGAATACGCATGCCTATAACAGGTTTTTGGCGCTTCAGTTTATATGACCCTGGTGCAGACGTAGTTATTTTACAGGAATTATTGTTTGATCAGCTTTGAATTTCGTACTCAATCTTTCTTAATGTGGCTTCCGAACCTTCTGTGAACACTGCCTTCTGCTATAGAGAAGGAGTTCCATTATGAGATTTAAAAATTCTAGACCATGGTAGAGCTATAGAATGCCCCTTTTGTGGTCTCACTGTACTTCTTCTCTATGCCGTGTCTGGCAGTGGTCTTTGTGTGGAGTATTCGCGTTTCTGCAAAGAGGAAATTATTTAACTACTTCGTAAATCCCCTAGTAATATTCTGTTGGGTGGTGATTTTAATTATGTTCTCCGGCTTGAGGATCGGTCTCCCTATTTTAGTGTTAGTAAACAACTCGTAGATACGATACGTTCCTTGCAGCTATGTGGCACATGGGTTTCAGTGTCCTATACTTGCCTGACACAATTATATCACTGTCACCTCTAGCAGTCGACTTAATCGTCTTTGCATTTCTGCGTCTTTGTGCAGCAAACTTTTGGACGTTCAAGTGGTACCTCCCTGTTTTAATGCTCATTGTGCTGTAGCCATGACATTTAATTCAGTGCAGCATCCCGTAAAAATGTATCTTCTTCCCTTGATGCTCGGTATAGCCCACCTACAAGATCATTCTCATTGTGTTGTCATTCAGGAACCCTCTGCTCTCGTGCTACATCCGGTACACGTCTGTTGTGGAATAGTGGACTCTGCATGCCACGCCACAGATTCGTAAAACTCAAACGCGTTTCGGTGCCATATGGGCGGCAGCCGTCCGGCGCACCCAAGAATTTTATTACTCCATGTTATGTCCACTTCGCAATATCACTAGGGAAGCTCTTCCACGGAGTAAGGATGCACGGCGAATTGAAGCGAAACTGCTACAGCTACAGTTATTTCAGGTGGAAGGGTTCTGGATGAAATCTCAGGAACTGTCCTTTTTAAAAGATAAAGTAACTTCAATATACCATCTGGCCCTTGTGTGGACGTGCAGGAAACGTGTTTGCGATGTACCTCTTGCTAATACGGATGGTCGAATGGCCATGTTCCCCAGTGACATTTTCGATTTTATTTTTAACTACCGGCTGGTCCCGGCAGAGGTTCGAATCCTCCCTCGGGCATAGGTGTGTGTGTTTGTCCTTAGGATAATATAGGTTAAGTAGTGTGTAAGCTTAGGGACTGATGACCTTAGCAGTTAAGTCCCATAAGATTTCACACACATTTGAACATTTTTTAACTACTTTGCCGAACTAACTGATGCCCACGTACTGGTTAAGAACTTTCCTGACGACATTTCCCATTTGCTGGGTTGCGTCGTCACCCCTGAATGAAATTAAGTCTTTTTTTTTTTTGAGTTTTCTACAAGAACTATATACATGATGTCGTTACCAGGTCTCAACCAAGTTAGTCACATGGATTCATTGGTATTCGTAAGGAATTTTATGTTAATTTTGGGCATGTATTATGTGAACAATAACGTCGGTGGGTAATGAAGTGATACAGGATGCCTCACTTCCTGCTCCTTTCGAGTAAGGTAAAATAGCAGTGCTTATGAAATTCAACAGATAGGTAAAGTGGTAATCATGCCGAGACCCAAAGCTGGTCCTGATCTTGACTCACTTCAACCGAGTACTCACCTAAACTGTGACAGTAAAACTGTCGCTAGCGCTGTAAAGTTTCTAACATAATTATTGCCAGTCAACAAGGTTGTGTGCCTGACGACTCTTCGTAGTTCATGTGGGCCGCTTTTACTTGACCCAATACCTTGTTGCCCTGTCGTCATATCGATACAGGCTTGGTTAAATTATGGCTCTGTAACCGCAAGTTTCACCTCTCAGCAATTTGTCCGAAATTAGTGAAAAACGTCTTCGTTATCTTTCTCTCTCCATAATATTGACAATATTCACTGATTATTAAATTTTGACTAGGAGCGATGGTAGCGCCTGCGATCTCTAACGTAGTTGCACCTGTTGATGCGGCACCAGGCTGCGAAAGCGTTTGTGTTATAATAAACAACAATTTGACAACTGTTAGTGAAATTCTTCTTAACAACATACTCAGTTGCTCGCTGGGTTGGTACTTGGCATTCTGTAACTACAAGAGACTGCAGGACACTTCTGTTTAACGAGAAGATATGAATCACGATTATCATGCATTATATTCACTCCCTTTTTTAAAAAATTAATTAAACTACTTTATTAAGACAGTGGATGTAACATACTAAGAAATTTGTTTCATATTTTTGGTCATATTTTATCCTATGATGATGATTGTATCTTGATTGATTGTTATTGGGCAGCCAGCTGAGAACTCGATAAGAGTGAAGGTCCCCCGTCCACCTGGATGCAGGGTCTAGAGCTCCCCTATGTCCCCGCTCCTCCTTAATCCGGCCTTGGCTACGATACATACTAATACCTTTACGGAATAGACTTCCTAACACTTAACTCTGTACTGAATGCTGTTCTTCAAAGAACTTTTCTTGCCATTAACAGTCTACGTTTCATGCCCCCCTTACTTTGGCCGTAATCAATTATTTTACTGCTGAAACAGCAAAACTCATCTACTGCGCTATGAGACACCTTTCCTGAGCCAATTTCCCCAGCATCACGTGGTCTAATTCGACTAAATTCACTATTTTAGTTTTTTTCCTCTTTTTGAGGCGCTGCTCATTCTGTTTAACTGCTCTTCCAAGTCCTTTGCAGTCCCTAACAGATCTACAATATAATCGGAAAAACTTAAAAATTTTATTTCCTCTCCCTGATGTCTAAATCATTCTCCAAATATACTTTGATTACTTCTGTTGCCTGCTCAGTTTGAAAATTGATAAAATCGGGGATAGGCAGAAAACCTGTTCCACTGCCTTCTCAGCTACTGCTTCCTTGTCATGCCCCTAGACTCACCTGGTCTCTGTATAAGTTGTAAACAGCCATTTGCTCCCCATATTTTAGCCCTGCCACCTTCAGGATTTCAAAGACACTATTCCAGTTAACATAGTGTAAAGGTTTCACTAAGTCTACAAAGGCTGTAAACAAAGGCTTGCCTCTCCTTAATCTACCTTCTGAGAAAAGTCGAATTGTTAGTATTGCCTTCCATGTTCCTATATACCTCCGAATCTTCCCCAAGCTCGGATTCTACCAGTTTTTTTCCATTTTTCTGTAAAGAATTTATGTTAGTATTTTGCAACCATAATTTCTTTATCTGAGAATTCGGTAGTATTCACACGCGTTAGCTCTATTTTTCTTTGGAATTCCTTTTCCCTTTGGAATTCTAATAACTATATTCTTCTTGAAGTCGGGGGTATTTCGCCTCTCTCATACATATCTATACACCAGATGGGAAAGTTTTGCCATGACTGCCTCTCCAAAGAGTAACTGTAGTTCTGACGATTTGTCGTCTACTCCAGGGGTGTTGTTTCGACTTAGGTGTTTCAGTGCTTTGTCAAACTCTTCCAGTAGTATCGTATCTCACATCTTCCGTTATGTAATATTACTTTCAGCTCCATTTCATAACCCCTCTATATACTGCTTCCATCTTTGAGCTTTCTCTTGTTTAATTATTGCTGGTTTCCCAGCTGAGCTCTTGTTATTCATACCGATGCAGCTCTTTTCTCCAAATTCCTCTTACACTTTTTGGTAGGCGATATCTATTTTTACCCTAGTAAAATATGGTTCTATATCCGCACATTTGTTCTATTGCAAATTTTGCTTTTTGTGTTGGCTTCATTTTTATGTTCCTAGTGGCTTTCGCCGCATTGATTTGCTGCATTTTTATGTTTTCTTTTTTCATGAATTATTTATGATACTCAATGATTTGTACTAGGTTTTGTCTTTTTTTCCTTTTCCATCCTCTGCTACCTTCAAAGTATCATCTCTAACCCATTCTCCCTTCATCTGTTGTATTCCTTTCCCCTTTTATTGTCAGTCGCTGCCTAATGCACCATTTGAGACTCTCAACAGTTCCTGATTTCTTCAATTTATCCAGATACCTTGTTCATACTTTCCTACCTTCTTTCCGTTTCTTAACTATTAATCTACAATTCATAAACAATAAATTTTAATCGTCCCTGGAGATGTTTTATAGTTTAAAGAATGATTGTAAGGTTTCTGTCTTATCACTATCTGAACAAACTGAAACCTTCCAGTTTCCTGGTCTTGTCCACCCACACAACTATCAATTACTATGTGTATCTTCATGTTTTAGCGGTGTAAAGACCGTTCCATTCTATTATGATTCTTATACCATGTGTTAGAGATGTTTAAATTATGCTCTGTGCAAAATTCTACCTAGTGACTTCCTGTTTCATTCTCTTTCCCGAGTCCATATGCAACTACTACTTCATCCTTCTCTTTCTTCTCCTACAATAGGATTCCAGCCTCCCATAACTGACTGAATATATTTACCTCATCATACATTTATTCAATCTCTTCAACATCTTGGAGATATTAGGCATATGAACTTGTACTAATAGAGGGGCGGGGGGGGGGGGGGGTGGTTGCTTCGGGCCTGTCTTGGCTACGATAATGCTTTCACTATGCTATTCATAGTTTTTTCTTATTTTGTTTGGGTCTTCAGTCCTCTGACTGGTTTGACGCGGCCCTCCACGAATTCCTCTCCTGCGCTAACCTCTTTATCTCAAGAGTAGCACATTCAGCATACGCCCTCAATTGTTTGCTGGATGTATTTCAATATCTGTCTTCCTCTACAGTTTTTGCCCTCTATAGTTCCCTCGAGTACCATGGTAGTCATTCCCTCAGGTCTTAACAAATGTCCTGTCATCCGTTCTTCTTATCAGTATTTTCCACATACCCCTTTCCTTTCCGATTCTGACCAGAACCTCCTCATTCATTACCTTATCAGTCCACGAATTTTCAACATTCGTGTGTAGCACCACATCTCAAATGCTTCGATTCTCTTCCGTTCCGGTTTTCCCATCGTCCATGTTTCACTACCATACAATGTTGTAGTCCAGACGTACGCCCTCAGAAATTTCTCCCTGAAATTAAGGCCTATATTTGATACTAGTAGGCCTCTTTTGGTCAGGAATGCCCTTTTTGCCTTTGATAGTCTGCTTTTGATGTCCTGCCTGCTCCGTCCGTCATTGGTTATTTTATTACCCAGGTAGCTTAACTCGTTGGCTTCATCTACTTTCTGACAATCAATCCTGATGTTAAGTTTCTCGCTGTTCTCATTTCTACTACTTCTCATTACCTTCGTCTTTCTTCGATTTACTCTCAACCCATACTCGGTACTTTTAGATTGTCCATACAACTCAGCAGATCATGTAATACTTCTTCAGTTTCACTCTGGATAGCAATGTAATCACCGAATCGTATAGTTGATATCCTTTCACGTTGAATTTTAATTCCACTCCTGAACCTTTCTTTTATTTCCATCATTGCTTCTACGATGTACAGATTGAATAGTATGGGGGAAAGACTACATTCCTGTCTTACATCCTTTTTAATACGAGCACTTCATTCCTGGTTGTCGACTCCTATTATTCCCAGTTGGCTCTTGTACATATTGTATATTACCCGTCTCTCCCTATAGCTTACCCCTATTTTTCTCAGAATTTCGAACATCTTGCACGATTTTACGTTGTAGAAGGTTATTTCCAGGTCGACAAATCCTATGAGCGTGATTTGATTTTTCTTTAGTCTTGCTTCCATTATCAACCGCAACGTCAGAATTGCCTGTCTCGTGTCTTTACCTTTTCTAAAAGGCAAACTGATCGTCATCTACCACATCCTCAATTCTGTTTTCCATTCGTCTGTATATTATTCTTGGCAGCAACTTGGATGCATGAGATGTTAAGCTCATTGTGCGATAATTGTCGCACGTGTTAGCTCTTGCAATCTTCAGAATTTTGTGGATGATATTTTTCCGAGAGTCAGATGGTACGTCGCCACACTCATACATCCTACACACCAACTTGAATATTCGTTTTGTTGCCACTTTCCCCAATGATTTTAGAAATTCTGAGGGAATGTTATCTATCCCCTCTGCCTTATGTGGTCTTAGGTCCTCCAAAGCTCTCCTACTTACTTATTCTAATACTGGATACCATATCTCTTATAAATCGACTGCTGTTTCCTCGTCTATCAGATCATAAGAATTTTCCCCCTCCTAGAGGCTTTCTGTGTATTCTTTCCACCTATCCGCTCTCTCCTCTGCATTTAGCAATCGCATTTCCGTTGCACCCTTAATGTTACCAACCTTCAACCTTCCTTTCCTGTATGCAGAGTCTGTCCTTCAGTGAGTCATTTCTTTCTCGATTGCTTCACATTTATCATGCAGCCTTTTCGTCTTAGCTTCCCTGCACTTCCTGTTTATTTCATCGCTCAGCGACTTGATTTCTGTATTCCTGAGTTTCCCTGAACGCTTTTGTGCTTCCTCTATTCATCAGTCAAATGAGGTATTGCTTCTGTTACTCATGGTTTCTTCGCAGTTACCTTCTCTGTATCTAAGTTTTTCTTTCGAACTTCCGTGATGGCCATTTTTAAAGATGTTCATTCCTCTTCAACTGTACTACCTATTGAGCTATTCCTTACGGCTGTATCTATAGCCTTAGAGAACTTTAAAGGTTTCTCGTCATTCCTTAGTACTTCTGTATCCCACTGCTCTCCGTATTAATTCTTCCTGACTAGTGTATTAAACGTCAGCCTACTCTTTATCACCACTACATTGCGATCCGAGTCTATGTCTGCTCCTGTATACGCCCTACAGCTGAGTACCTGATTTCGGAATCTCTGTCTCACCATGATGTAATCTAATAGAAATATTTCCGTACCACCCGGCCTTTTCCAAGTACACCTCCTCCTCTGGTGATTCTTGAGCAGAGTATTCGCTATTACTAGCTGAAACTTGTTACAGAGATCTGTTTGTCTTTCTCCCCTCTCATTCCTTGTCCGAAGCTCGAATTCTCCTGTAAACATTTCTTCTACTCCTTCCCCTAAAACTGCATTCCGGTCTCCCTAGACTGTTAAATTTTCGCCTCCCTTTACGTACTGTATTACCCTTTCAATTTTCTCATCTCCTTTCTCTATGTCTTCATCTTCAGATTTCGACGTTGGCATATATACCTGAACTATCGTTGTCGGTGTTGGTTTTGCTGTCGATTATGATAAGGACAACCCTATCACTGACCTGTTCACAGTAACACACTCTCTGCCCTACGTTCCTATTCGTAACGAATCCTACACCCATTATACCACTTTCTGCTGATGTTGAAAAAAATTGCTCTGAGCACTATGGGACTCAACTGCTGAGGTCATAAGTCCCCTAGAACTTAGAACTACTTAAACCTAACTAACCTAAGGACAACACACACATCCATGCCCGAGGCAGGATTCGAACCTGCGACCGTAGCGGTCGCGCGGTTCCAGACTGTAGCGCCAGAACCGCTCGGCCACCAGCGGCCGGCTCTGCTGATGTTGATATTACCCTCTAATCATCTGAGTAGAAATCATTGTCTGCTTTCTGTTCACTGACCCCCCACTATATCTAGATTAAGCCTTTGCATTTGCCTTTTTAGATTTCGTAGTTTCCCTACCACGTTCAAGCTTCTGTCGTAGAAAAATCTTTTGGCAGTGGAGAGATCATCATGACACTTTTAAATTAAAGGCCACATGTCCTGTGGATACACGTTAGGTGTTTTTAATGCAGTGGTTCCCATTGCCTTCTACATCTTCATGACATTTATCACCGCTGATTCATCCGCCTTTAGGGGCAGTTTCCAACGCCCAGGACAAGAGAGTGTCCTGAACCTCTGCGGAAAACCGTCATATTACAAATCGTACCTGTCCACCTAGTTTTCAACTTTCTCCCTAGCATCTCATCGCAAATGCTTCGATTCTCTTGTTCCGCTTTGTCCATTATCCAGCCCATTACTGTGCTCCAAATGTTTATCATCAGAAATTTCTTCTCAAGTTAGGGCCTATGTTTGATAACAATAGACTTATCTTTGCCAGGAATGCCCTCTTTGGTGTGCTAATCTGCTTTTTACCTCTTTCTTGCAACATCCGTCATCGGTAATTTTGCTTACAAGATAGCAGACTCCTTTAATTCCATCTACAACGTGATTTTCAATACTGATGTTAAACGTTCCGCTGCTCCTATTTCTGCTACTGTTCACTACCATTTTCCGGTTTACTTTCAAGCCATAATCTGTACTTATTAGACTGTTTATTCCATTCAAGAGATCCTGTAGTTCTTCATCGCTTTCCCTGAGAATAGTGATCCAATCATCGAACCTTATCATTGGTATCCTTCGCGTCGAATTTAAATCCCACTTTTTCAATCATTCTTTTGTTTTCGTCATTGCTTCTTCGATGTATGGACTGAACAGTAGGGACGATAGACTGCATCCCTTGTCTTACGATCTTTTTGGTCCGAGTTCTTCGTTCTTGGTCTTCCAATCTTATTTCTGCCTCTTACTTAGTATACATATTGTATATTACGGTGCCTTTAACCTAGAGCATACACTTTCCGGGCGCTTTCCCGGCTGCTTAATGTCGACGTCCGGTGTTCCGGCCAGCCTGTGGAAGGTTTTTAAGGCGGTTTTTCATCTGCCTCGGCGATTGCGGGCTGGTTCCCCTTATGCCGCCTCAGTTACACTATGCGCAAACACTGTCTCCACGTACGCTTACAACATGATTACTTTACCAGGCAAACATTTGGGGCTACACTCGTCTGATGTGATACGTTCCCGGGGAGGGGGGGGGGGGTCCACTGGGGGCCGAACTGCAAAATAACCCCGGGTTCGGTGTGGGGTGGCGGTGGGGTGAGTGGATTGTTGTAGCCTGTTGTGGGGTTGTGCTCCACTGAGGGCTACGGCGGGGACGAAACGTCTATGTCGTTTCCAGGACCCCTGTTCCATGCGATACAATACAATACAATATAGCATGCACCTATTTTTCTCGCACTTTCGTAAATCAAGCAACATGTTACCTGTGTGGCGGATCTGTCATGGACATCTGAACGTTTCTAAAGCCGTCCGAGTTGACTGTTGTTGTTGTGACTGCAAGGGCTCTCTAGCGGTGTTTACGTAATAAGAACCGCTTAAAGTAGTTGGTAATATAGAAGAAGTGATAAACACTCACGAACCCCACATAAGGGTTTGAAATGGGAGAGACATCTCTATTGCACACAGTATGACGAAAGGGGATGAGTGAAGTACTGCACTGCTTTTCGAGTCTAGGTCTCAGACAGTGCTGTGGAGCTTATCGCCCCAATTTGTTCTTACTCTGAAGGAAAAGAGTCACGCGCAACCTCCATGAACTAATTGATATAGTAAAAAAATTGTAATCGAATGCAAAAGAGTTTCTAAATCATTACATAGTTTCTATTATGTTTATTCTTCTCTGGACTGTTCTCTAGAGCGTTTCAATGGTTTCTCATGCATGGTTTGTAAAAATTAATTGTTTCTTCACACGTGACACCTGATAAATCGTACTCAAAGAGTGAAAAGTAAAATATGATGAGGTATAGTTTTCTATCAGTTATTGTGTTTTCGTACCGCTGTTCTGTAAATTGACTTGCAATGTTTTGTTGCTAGAATGTTCTTAAATTAGAGGGAGCATGTTAAATTGCAGTGTTTTGGGTACTCAATATATTTTGAAACAGAATTTGTCCAGGAAATGATTCCGCTATTTAATTAAGGAAGTAACTTCTATATCATGTAACTGAAGCTGCTGTATTATTGTAAGTTGTAACTGCGTTGCTATTACAGTTCCTTGGAAGTTTTTCCTAGTGAAATTCTTTGCACTAAACGTGCAACGTTTTGTATAATATCACGTTTCCCTTCATGACAATTTCGAATGACAATAATTAAAATCTATGCTTCTGTAGTTTACGCCAGTTGTTACATGAGTGTAACATAAACAACGAGATTTTCGTTTGCTTTTTTTTTTTTTTTTTTTTTACTGGAAATAAGAAAGCGTAAGAAAGTGAATCGAGCGAAAATGAACCAATATTATCTGGAAACAATTCAGCGACTTCCCTTTATCGACTCAATGTTCATCAGCTTCATGCTTCTGATTAATTTGTATGGACTTAAATGGAATTCATATAAACGCTAAGGGTCGATTTGGTGACTTTTTTTCGATTGAGTTCCTTGATGATTCGATCGGTGTGGTGTGGATGGCTGTCGAGTGGAGTCTGAGCAGTTGATTTTCACTGCCTGGCTTATAAAGGACTGTGCAAATGATGTAGTTAATAATCAGTCATGGGTTTTGTTCGGTTTTTAATTCTTTTTTAACCAACTTTCTTCGCACGCCCACCACTACCATGAATTTCGTAGCTTTACACCGCGTTATTTACCTAAAATCGGTTAATAATCTCTTAATGATTAAATCATTCATCTATAACAACGACTTTTACTATAGGACCAACTTCTAAATCGCGAGAAAAGTCTGCTGTTTCGTATATTTTGGCCAAGTAACTTAGCAAATATGTAACTTTTATAAGAAATAGCTGATTTTTTTCGCGGTCTCACAGTTGCTCCCATAATAAAAGAAAATCTGTCCATATTGATTGATGAGTATTATTTTTAACCGCTTAAATAATTATTGCCGTTTTAAAATATCCATCTAATGTATTTTAATTGTTAGTAAGTTCTATATTTGATCATATAAGAGTGTCTACTTCGTGTAAAAGCTATAGTTTCCCGTCTGCTGTTGTTATAGAGCCCGTACCAGTGTCAGACGCAGTGGCTAGTATACACACTACTTACGCTGAAAATCGTTTTGATATTTCTTACGTAATAGGTTCAAATGGTTCAAATGGCTCTGAGCACTATGGGACTCAACTGCTGAGGTCATTAGTCCCCTAGAACTTAGAACTAGTTAAACCTAACTAACCTAAGGACATCACAAACATCCATGCCCGAGGCAGGATTCGAACCTGCGACCGTAGCGGTCTTGCGGTTCCAGACTGCAGCGCCTTTAACCGCACGGCTACTTCGGCCGGCTCTTACGTAATAGGCAGAGTACTCAATGAAGAGGAGACGAATGAACATGTGACAGAATCTTCAGAACAATCTTGTAATTATGAATATCCAATGCAGATAGAGGGTGGACAAGAAATTAAGTTCTGATCGGATTGGCTGAAGGACAACAACGGATCGGTGCATATTGTTTTTTGCCTTCCATACAGTTTTCTGCTCCAGATAGTTGGGACAAGTATTCTGTGGCTCTATGACCTACAGTCACTGGTCCACTTTCCAAATCCACCCAAAGAACTAAAACGACGCACCGCGAAGAAATTACACGAATGGGGCAGAAATAGGTAGATGTGATGCACATGTACAGGTAAATATATTATTAAAATTTCAAAAAAATTACATGATTTATTTAATGAGAATGCTTCACAAATTGAGCAAGTCAATAAGGCTTTAGTCCACCTCCGGCTCATTTGCAAGCAGTTACAGGGCTTGGTAATGATTGCTCGAGTTGCTGGTTGTCCTACTGAGGAATGACGTGCCAAATTGTAATTGGCTCCTTAGTTTGTCGAAATCCCGACGTGGTAAGAAATTGCCCATAATGCTCCAAACCTTATTATTTGGCGAGAGAGCAGCTTCTCTGATCATGGAAGGATTTGGCATGCGTAATCAGCAGACACTCTCTGCATGTGCGTTCGGGCATTATACTGCTAAAATGTAAGCCCAGGATGGCTTGTCCCAAAGGTCAACAAAACGAGGCGTAATATATCGTCGACGTACCGCAGTGCTGTTGGGTTGCTGCGAATGACAACCAAAGGGTCCTGCAATAAAAAGGAATGACCATTAGTACTGGTTGTCGGGCCATGTGGCGCGCTACAGTCGGTCTGACATCCTACCGCTGTTCAGGAGCTTCTCCAGAAAGGTCTTCACTGATCATCGGCTCTCAGTTCGTTGCGGGACTCATCAATGAAATTAATTTTACTCCAGTTAATGAGATTTCATGCCGAATGGGCCCGACGCCACTGGAGATTTGGCACCCGGTGAAAGGAGCGTGGTGAGCCCAGCACCCTTTCTGTGAGTGGCCAGTTAATGGTTCTTGAGGTTACAGAAGCACCAGTTGCAAGTCTGTTCGATGATAATAATGAATCTGGGGCTTAGAGTGCCTCTCTGACGATTCCTCGGTCCACACGTTCTACTGTCTGCCTAGGTCGACAGCTTCCTTCTTGACGCTGTGTTCGGATATGGTTCAACCACTCCAGCCAACATGGTCGAATAGCGGCGTTATTCCTATTCAGATGTCGAGTGATTATTCGGTTACTCCCAACACTCCGTTGAGCTCTACTACGTAAGCTGTCCCTGAAAAACATCCAGACGCGAAAAAAGTTACAAAGTCCTAGCGTTACACTTTGGCTTCAAAAGCCTGTTGCACTCCGTCAATTGAAAGAGCTGTTTCACTTTCACGGCAACTTCACGTTGTTGCATTACATCTTAACCTTTGTTGTGGGATGGTAGACAGTATGAAAAGGACACAGGAAAGGTACGGAGTAACTAAGTATGAAGAAATTTTCCAAGTGGCATGTCGCATTGTAAAAACGTAAAACGTGGCACTGCAGGTACCCGGAACCGTCCAACGCTCCGTTCATCTCTCAAATATGAAAGCACATTGAAATCGGGAATCAGGGAAACGAGATGGAAGGACTAAGCCCCTTTTAATAACATCATTTATCCTTGGGCAAAAACACTTCAAAAACAGGTGAAAAATTGAAGTTAATTCTCCATTGCAGGCGTTCAAAATAGTGAACGTGACAGCCGTTGAACTACAATAGCCGGCCGGTGTGGCCGTGCGGTTCTAGGCGCTGCAGTCCGGAACCGCGGGACTGCTACGGTCGCAGGTTCGAATCCTGCCTCGGGCATGGATGTGTGTGATGTCCATAGGTTAGTTAGGTTTAAGTAGTTCTAAGTTCTAGGGCACTGATGACATAAGATGTTAAGTCCCATAGTGCTCAGAGCCATTTGAACCATTTTTGAACTACAATAATGATAACCTCAAATAAATTCAGGAAATAAACCTGAACAATATTTGCCTTTTTAAAACTTTTAAATGAAACAATTTAAATAAACCAGCCAATTAAAATAATTGGTACAGTTCGAGATAAATTTCTTCAAGCGAATAGAAGTCCAAGGTATTAGGCGGATCCCCTAAAGGTAAACATTAACAAAGATATCGTAGGGATTACCCAAATATTCACAACAAAAGAAGTTTCATTAAAACTTAAGACAATATTTATTAGACATTAAAGAGAAAATTTCCTGTACGCAGCCAGTTATAGTGTAAGTCAGATAACAAAGGCACTCGAACACAGCCAGCCAGGATGCGAGACTGCAAACAAATTACAAGCCGCACTAGGAAATGCTCCAGGGCCGTGACACGGCGGCGAGTAAGCCTTGCCCACGAGGCAAGAAGTCGCCAACACGAACACTCTCCCAGCCACTAAGTAAGTGGTGTTAACAAACAAGAAAATAAATGTCTGGTCGGATTATACTACAAGTAAAACTGTGGTTTAACCATGACTTCACTTACAAAGCATTCCCAATTTGGTGACACTCCTAAGGGAATAAGTTTTGCCAATAGAGAATTACACAAAGTGAGCTGTAATTTCTTCCATGAAGGAATATAAAAAACAACTCGCTAGGGTCTTACCATTATCCGGAGCTCACAACATGCTTCAAAGGGCTGGACAATAGCAATACCAAAGAGTCCACCAGCTTCTAAAACCTCGTGAAACCAATATTAAAACTTAGAACAGCTAGTTCTCATGCGTAATAATTTCCAAACAAACAATTAAAAAAAAAAGAGTAGATAAGACAGAGGCCCCTGGTATAGATATGCATGACAACTGGGCACATTACATAACCATAACAACACTAATCATTGGAAATTTTTTGAGAGAGAATGCTGGAAACAGGAACATCAGTTCAAACTGCTTGAGGAGCGAGACACGGGTGCACAGAGGTGACCAACTAGTTGCGCACAACATAAGTGAATCAGACCTTTGACTTCTGTCCAGTACTGGTGAAATAGAGTGAACGACAGCCCAGAAACGACATCGTGCCGATAAACACAACGTGTGCGTTGTTCCGAGCACTGCTGCTGCCCCCGATTTAACACTGTGCGAAAACTCCCGTCAGCTCCCTGCGCTCTCTCTCAGGACGCGGGTCTAGCGGTCACTTTTTATGATCAGTCGAGGCAGCGATAACCGCACAATCGAGTAATCCGCACCCCCTGGTCAGACCCCAGATGAAAGTTATAGATATTGAAATGAGCCGCCACAGCTCACACGTGATGCTAACAAGGGAAACTCCCAGTCGCATCCCCCTCAGATGTAGTGGGAAGATGGCTCATCGGATACCCCGTTAAAAACTGAACACAGATCAAGCATGAAAACAGGAAGAAGGTGTACTTAACTGAGGAAAAAAGAAGCAAAATAGAAACAGTAAACGGTGTAAGATCAACATGTGCAACAGCGAGCGACTTTGAATGACTGTGGCCTCGTAGTCATGTGATAACTGTTATAGATTGTGCATGAGGAGATCTAGGTTCAAGCTACCCTTTGCCCCAGGCTTTTTTTCCCACGAAATTATGAACTGTGCGTTGGGTTACTGACGTGTCTAATCGCTGTATTCGAATTTGTGTCTGTATGGTAGTGTAACGCCCGTTTGCAACAGCAATATGTAATGAAGGGACCTCCAGACGTACATACCACCTATTCGTTCTGCATAAGTACCAAATGTTATGCCTCTTGGGTCCCGTATTGAAGTTTTGTCTCATGAACTCCTGTACGTTGTAACATAATTCACTCCCGTTTATTTGTTGTATTCATTTCTTTGAGAGGTCTATGAGGCATCTCGCCTGCTCTGGCTATTCATCGCATTTGCTTGCTGTGGTAATATGTTCTTACGACATGATTCATATTCTACAACCAACGCGCAGTATGACAATAGCCAAGACTGCAGAAGCAGAACAGACACGTGAATGACCAGATGGAAAATTCATGAAGTTGTGAAAGAAAAGGACACCAAGGAGGTTGTCGCTTGATGTCGCACATCTTGATCTTGGACCCTTCAATTTCTGCTTTTCTCATTGTTTCACAGTTCAGTACACTTTCCTCCCGTTTTCATGCTTGAGCTGTGTTCAGTTTTTGACGGGTTTCCACTGGGCCAATTTACAAATAAATCTGAGGGGGCTGCGATGGGGAGTTTCCCTTGTAAGGAATACTAATGATAACATTAACCATTAACGCATACACACGCATTTTGCTTGATGCTGAATTTCTTTCTTTTATATTGGGTTTTGCCGAGCTCGAGAATAATATCATGTCGTGTTTTTTTTCAGGTCGAATGTATTCCTTCCTTTCATTGATTTTGTTCCGGGGATTGTTGAGGAGTCGCTTTTGGAGATCTCAGCACTCTTAGATCCGCGCCTTGTTCGCGAAGTTCCATCTTTAAAACAGAAAATCTGAACTCGATAGTGGCAGCAGCACTTGTTTGCAGCAGCAACTTAACTCATTCTCTTTCATTATCGGGAGAAATACCGCATTGGAAGCAGAGGCTTACCAAGAGACAAATGACATTTTCCCAAATATAAAAGTTCTCGATACGTTACCAGTATCCACTTGTAGGGTGGAACGTACCTTCTCTATGTTGAAACTAATAAAATCGTACTTTTTACAACAAGGACTGAAGACAGGTTGACGGGTATAATCACCGAGATATATCTGTCAACCTACAGCGTGCCGAAGTCTTGGAAAGATTTGCAAAAGGTTGACGGAGTAGGCCTTTTACGCAATGTGATACAGTGAGCAAAATAAAGTTTTGTGTGCATATTTCGCGTTTACGTTGATAAAGCCTACCGTCAACTCGGTCAAGCCAGTTGCAAACGAAAATCCAGGTTCAAAATGGTTCAAATGGCTCTGACCACTATGGGACTTAACTTCTGAGGTCATCAGTCCCCTAGAACTAACCTAAGGACATCACAAGGATCCATGAGAGGCAGGATTCGAACCTGCGACCGTAGCAGTCGCGCGGTTCCGGACTGAAGCACCCAGAACCGTTCGGCCACCGCGGCCGGCCAGGAAAAGGAGAAGTAGAACATGAGGCGCTCTGCACACGCATTCGGGTGTCTTATGCAATATACGTAGATTAAGATGTATGTATTTTTTTTTTTTTGTTATAGAGTTGTACACTTTGTCTCCGATATTTTCAAAATGTTTCAGTCGTTTGTGAATTGCGAAAGTTGAATAATTTGTGATATCTGAAACTGAAAGCAGTAATAGCGGTTTTCATAGCAGCTAATGGGTATTCTTTGATTTTCGTTAGTTATAGACTAACACGGGAGTCCTTTCACGATAGATCAGTATATACGGAGCAGACCTTCTGAGAACTAATCGATTGCCAGGTGGATAGACGGCAACGCAATTAGCAGATGCAGGAGTTGCGAGGCCGAGTTGAGAGCCGGTGAGACTGCGGAGTGTAACTGAGTAGAGTAGCGGCGCGCGTTGAGGGGGGGGGGGGGGGGGGGGTGAGGGGGTGCAGCTTTTCCGGCGGAGACTTGCGGGCAGCGCGCTCCCTCATCAGATAGCGGCGGCCACCGTAATTACAGCCGGGACTCGCCTCGCCGGACATTACTGTAATTGGAGAGCCATATCTCTCGCGACGCGGCCGCCAAGTAGCCGTGCTGAGCTACAGCTGGACTCGCAGCGCCGGGCCGTCTTCTGCAGCGCGGCTCCACCTCGCAGCGTCCCGGGACACCGATAACACTGCGGCGACAACTTGCGCGGCGCGAAAACGGATTTGCCTGCACTGCACCGCGCGCGCCAAGGCCCACACGGCGGCGCATCTGCTTACCTCCTGCTTTGCGGAGCGCGGAACACTCACCCTGATGACGCACAGATTAATGTGTTTGAAAGTCTCAACTTTAAACCAGCTATATTTCTTCTCTTATCTACTCACTTCGCGAATCCCCCACTTTGGACTACCTATACCTCGTTTCTATTTCTCAGCGATACAGCCTGTTCTGCAGAGTTGGCGTTACTTTTTACGTGGATTGTTGCCAATTCCCGTACCCTCGAACACCGCCCCCCCCCCCCCCTCCCAGTCTCGCCGCCAAACTATCGCATCCATCGGCTGCTGAAACTTTTAAAAGATGTCAAGAAAATTTCCGTTAGGAAAGTGGAATGCACTGAACTGCTGTCACTTTCAAACTGATGGAGCACTGTAATCGGCCGCGCGGGATTAGCCGAGCGGTCTTGGCGCTGCAGTCATGGACTGTGCGGCTGGTCCCGGCGGAGGTTCGAATCCTCCCTCGGGCATGGGTGTGTGTGTGTTTGTGCTTAGGATAATGTAGGTTAAGTAGTATATAAGCTTATGTACTGATGACCTTAGCAGTGAAGTCCCGTAAGATTTCACACACATTTAGCACTGTAATCAGTTGTGTTTTCCTCTCACGCTTTATGAAAGGAAATGTAGATTTCGAGTAGCGTCTAGCTATTATCCCTTGCCGCAGTGGATACTCCGGTTCCCGTGAGATCACCGAAGTTAAGCGCTGTCGGGCGTTGTCGGCACTTGGATGTGTGACCATCCAGCCCGCCATGCGCTGTTGCCATTTTTTGGGGTGCACTCAGCCTCGTGATGCTAATTAAGAAGCTACTCGACCCAATAGTAGCGGCTTCGGTCAAGAATACCATCTAACGACCGGGAGAGCGGTGTGCTGACCCCACGCCCCTCCCATCCGCATCCTCCACTGAAGATGACACGGCGGTCGGATGGTCCCGGTAGGCCACTCGTGGCCTGAAGACGGAGTCTAGTTATTATCAATGCACTATTTCATAGTTTCAATACATGTTCTAGTACGTGTCCGCAGCTCGTGGTCTAGTGGCTAACATTGCTGCCCCTGGATCAAGGGGTCCTGGGGTTCGATTCCCATATTGGGGATTTTCTCTGCCCGGGGACTGGGTGTTTGTGTTGTCCTCATCATTTCATCATCATCATCATTCGTCACTGGCTAGATCGGACTGTGTAAAAAAATGGACTGTGTAACAACTGGAACTTCGTATGTGCGCTGATGACCACGCAGTTGAGCGCCCCACAAACACCCATCATCATCATCATCATCATCATCATTATCACCATCATCAACCTAGTACGTCAGTCCCCGAACAACAGGGGACTGACATACTAGGACATGTATTGAAACTATGAAAAAGTGCATTGATAATGGCTAGGCACTAGGCGAAATCTAGATTTGCTTTAATAAAGCCTCAAAGGAAAGGACGAGTGATTGCTGTGCTCTACCCTTTGAAAGATTTAAAAGCTAGGTAACAGACCTTCTTCTCTATTCGTAATTTGGAAGGTACTTGAAGAGAAATTGCAAACCTGTTACATTTTATGTAGGTTAATTTATACCAAAAGGCGTTTAGGGCTGTCTCCAATCTTGAGTTGGCGTAATACTTTTATTCTTCATAAACATGTTCATGTCCACAGCATTTATAATTCAATAGCTAACTTATATTCTCTAACCTACTGCTGTATTTCTGTCACTTGTGTGCATATTACTCGTACTATTAACTTCATTGATGCGCTGTTGCAGAGCAAGATTGGCCATGTGGCAGGCTTAAAAAGAAAGGGGGAGAAAAAATCGTAAGACGCTCACATGACGAACGCTGCACTGCGTGAAGGTAATGTGGACAAAGAATCTAAAACTTACCGAATAAAAGGCTTTAGAAGCGTTCAAAATGCAGTCTACCAAACGATTTATATACAAAGACGTAATGTATCTCAACAGTTGAAACTGAGTGACAGTCCAAAAAGAGTTTTGACATGAATAAAGGTACATTAAAATGGGTTGGTTGCTATAATATCACAGATAATTTGACAATAGTCCTGATACTTAACCGCTGTTAATGCGGGTATGTTAATTTAAAATGTCAACCATTTAATAGGGTCGCTTTGTATGTTCGAATTCCTGACACAGAGTTTTCTTTAAATATGATCGTGTTGCCTTACTTAAATTGATCGAGTTTTGATATTCATTACCACAGGTTCACTAGGCCTGTAGCGAAACACCTCTGTTCATGTACGTACATTTAGTACATACAGTACGAAACACATTTACTATTTACGGCTTCAGCTCGTAATGCGTAGCTTACCTGCCACGCACAATAGAAGTAGTTACGTCTGCGATCAGCTGTCGGCGATTGCAAAACATTCAGGTCAGAAACATGCTAAGTGGGTCTATGATTCACTTTTAGAAGCAGTTATACTAATAGCGTTCAAAATTTAACTGGCCGACTGTTAGAGGGGATACTTTGTAATGGGAACGCAATCAAACGTTAAAGGGTTCCTCTCCAAACAACATGTGAAGTTCTTATTCATAATAATCTGCTTTAGTGGATGTTGCAGATAGGAATCGAAAGTAATTTTGTCTTTCGTAATACTACACAGCTTAGACAGCGTATTTCAGATATTAGAAAATCGCTACACAGCATCAATCTGTGCAGGAGACAAAAGGAAACGTTATTGTAGCGCAAATTAGGACATCAAAATAAGCTGATTATAATCACCAAAAATTTAAGTTACCTTACATACTGTTGCGAATAACAAACGAAGTTGCTTAGAAAGTCTTGGTAAGAAGAGTAAAAAAATACATTGGCAGAAAATAAATCATAAACATACAAATATTATCACCGGACACTAACAAATGACGCTGAAGAGCAACGCAGTGAGCTCACACAATGCAACGAAAACACTTCACCTCAGTAGCATCAAAGGGGAAACAAACGCAGTTACGGAATTTTGACAGAACACCCGTACTGCATTGATACACATACACATATGTCATAGAATGAAGTCACAGTAATCATTCCACACACATGTTTGTTAACCTGTGCCATTCGATCTGTATCAATGTTCATGAATAATACATTTGTAAAACTGTATATTCGATCTTGTAACGTTGATTCTTTTCACATAACGTGTTCGTCACTTGCACAACCATTGTGAAAATGGCAAAGATGTTTTCACAAGATTAATTACGTAAACTGTATGTTGAAATGCTCATTGAAATAATACGAAAGCAAACCACTTTTTTGCAAGGCCGGAGCAGATACAGTGGGGAGAACCTACTAGTTCCTTCCTAACATGAAAGAAAGAACATCATAATTCATTCCGATAAAGGATGATCAATATCGCAGATACTTACTAAACATATGAAAGCGCACTACACACCCATGTGAATTTGGTGCTGTCGACACCCCAAATCACATCGTCTGGTAATGTGCCAGAACAGGACCGGTAAGCATTTTGAAATGCAAAAGACTATAATATAATAAGGAATGATGAACAGCGGCACACGATGAATTCGCTGACAGTTAAAATACACTACTGGCCATTAAAATTGCTACACCACGAAGATGACGTGCTACAGACGCGAAATTTAACCGACAGAAAGAAGATGCTGTGATATGCTAATGATTAGCTTTTCAGAGCATTCACACAAGGTTGGCGCCGGTGGCGACACCAACAACGTGCTGACATGTGGAAAGTTTCCAACCGATTTCTCCTACACAAACAGCAGTTGACCGGCGTTGCCTGGTGAAACGTTGTTGTGATGCCTCGTGTAAGGAGGAGAAATGCGTACCACCACGTTTCCGACTTTGAAAAAGGTCGAATTGTAGCCTATCGCGATTGCGGTTTATCGTATAGCGACATTGCTGCTCGCGTTGATCGAGATCCAATGACCGTTAGCAGAATATGGAATCGATGGGTTCAGGAGGGTAATACGGAACGCCGGGCTGGATCCCAACGGCCTCGTATCACTAGCAGTCGAGGTGACAGGTATCTTATCCGCATGGCTGAAACGGATCGTGCAGCCACGTCTCGATCCCTGAGGCAACAGATGGGGACGTTTGCAAGACAACAACCATCTGCACGAACACTTCGACGACGTTTGCAGCAGTATGGACTATCAGCTCGGAGACCATGGCTGCGGTTACTCTTGACCCTGCATCACAGACAGGAATGCCTGCGAGGTGTACTCAACGACGAACCTGGGTGCACGAATGGCAAAACGACATTTTTTCGGATGAATCCAGGTTCTGTTTACAGCATCATGATGGTTGCATCCGTGTTTGGCGACATCGCGGTGAACGCACATTGGAAGCGTGTATTCATCATAGCCATACTGGCGTATCACCCGACGTGATGGTATGGGGTGCCATTGGTTACACGTTTCGGTCACCTCTTGTTCGCACTGAGTGCACTTTGAACAGTGGACGTTACATTTCAGATGTGTTACGACTCATGGCCCTACCCTTCATTCGATCCCTGCGAAACCCTACATTTCAGCAGGATAATGCACGACTGCAAGTAGCAGGTCCTGTACGGGCCATTCTGGATACAGAAAATGTTCGACTGTTGCCCTGGTCAGCACATTCTCCAGCTCTCTCACCAATTGAAAACGTCTGGTCAATGGTGGCCGAGTAACTGACTCGCCACAATACGCCAGTCACTTCTCGTGATGAACTGTGGTATCCTGTTGAAGCTGCATAGGCAGCTGTAACTGTACACGACATCCATGCTCTGTTTGACTCAATGCACAGGCGTCTCAAGGCCGTTGTTACGGCTAGATGTGGTTCGTCTGGGTACTTATTTCTCAGGATCTTTGCACCCAAATTGCGTGAAAATGTAATCACATGTCAGTTCTAGTATAATATATTTGCCCAATGAATACCCGTTTATCATCTGCATTTCTTCTTGGTGTAGCAATTTTAATGGCCATTAGTGTATAAGTTTATGAACAGCAGGCCTACATGGCTGAGAGACAACTAAGTGCCTGAAACCGATAAGGAAATTAAACTTCTTTTATGCATGTGGTTGCTTATTATTTCGTTTATACTCATCTGAGTATTCAGGCCAGCAAACTTGTGCACGTATGATCTTTCCACTTGAGTAGTGGAAAGAGGTTCTACTCTACTTCACATGGCACTGCTCTCTGTGAATACAAATAATCGTTATTCAAATACAATGATAGTGCCTACCTGACCTCTATTTTCAAACAAACACATGTGAGAACATTTACAAATTTGTTGTGAATACATCACTTACGTTGACCGTTTATCGCTATTTATAAACGAAGTTATAATTTATAGCAAATAACAATCCAAATATTGCGTATTTAATCCATTTATAAAATCACTTAAGTCTCGTCTCTACTGACTAGCCAATGATTACGTGTATAGCAATCGGAGTACACTATTTACAAAGTCAAAAATATATAATATAACAGGCATTTCAGTGTATGTTTTGAATATCTATCATCTCTATAAATGTTGCTAATATTTCAGAGACAGTGTCCTGTGCAAACATACCTTCGTTAACTGATCCAATGAGGCTGAGACAAAACTAAAGAATCGATATACTCGCCCAAGCTCCACAAACTGCTTTTTAACAACAATAATGCAACCATAACAGTTATATTTTAGTAATTTATTCATTTGTTTGCAAACGGAAAATCTGATATCAAACTGACTTTATGAAACGTTAGATACCTGTTAAGCAGTTCAACGCATTGCCTGTCTCCCCAATGAAGTTTTTGCTGAAACACCTCTCTCACAGCCTTAGCCATGTCTCTCTGAATGTTGGCACACATTGTAATGAGCTGGTTTCCGGCATAAAACTAAGACGATTCCAGCATCACGCTATATCAAAATCTTATAACAATATACCGAGCATTTTCCACGAACCACTGTCGTTAATAGGAACACTGTTTGCCACACACTCAATTCTTATCCTGGGTTCTCCAAATAAACAATATCTTCGATCTGTCTGGAATATCTCTCCGTCTCAAATGTTCACAAACATTCTATAAATAATACTGTCTTTAACAATACATATTCCAGTATTTTCACTTTCTTTAAATCCATAAACATTATAAAAATGTATTTATGTATGTTCGACATCTCCTTCTAAACAACTGGATTGACTTCCGCCAAACTTGATACACATAACGAAACTTAAGGGGAAAATTCACTGCAGATGAAGTTGAAATATGTGTACAAATAAGAGTGAAATATATGTGACAAGTGCTAACACGTACATGGCTGCGGGTAAAAAGCTAGTGCTAAACCCCAAGATCGATTTCAAGCTAACTTGTACACTTGTTACTTACGAGTACTAACTGGAAAGAAATACTGTGGGGTAAGAACCAGTGGAGGGAGATGGACAGAGAGGAGATGGGAACAGATATCTTGCAGGGCATGGACTTGGGAAGAAGAGGACGTAGGGGCATGAGGAGTATAGAGGTGGGAGGAGCGGATGGACACAGAGAGAGGAGTGAAGAGGAGACGGACAGAGTGAGAGTGGGGCAGGGAGGAGATGGACTAATAGAAGAATCGTTTAAATACATGCCCGAGGAACGCCGGGTACTAAGCTAGTCATTAATAAAGTAAGTGGAAACCTCTCATTGAAATGTTATAAAGATTATCATAACATTTCACAGATAATAAAAACAAAATGTGAAATAGATCCACACGCCACTACAGTTGGCACTGGTTGCTATTTTCATTAGCCTTTGGCGCCTATACTGACATGCTCCATATTTGATAAATTGAGGATGAAAAGAATGAAAAATGAATTTGTGAGTTTATGTCTTGAGTTTAATATGCCATTACACACTTGAGAGAAATGTGAGCCCGTGGTAGATTGTTCCTGACGTTCTCCATTATTCTTCAAATTCTAGGGTGGTTCATTTGGTTGGTCGGTGCATGGCCATTGTCAACGATTACACAAGACTTCAGCGTCACATTCAAAACTATTCACATTCAGTCATATTTGTAGTCAACTTATGAAAGCATTTCACTAAATAAGAAAGTACAAAAAGAACAGTTAATAGGTTTCACCATTTCCAAAATACTTGCTTATTAAGAAAGGAGATGATCATCCCGATCTGAAGTACATTTACTAATGACAGAAGTGAGCGAAGGACGTATAACAGCCAATCATCTCTCCTTTATATCCCGTCAGTGCTCACCCCTTCATATTTCGAATGAACCACAACTCCACGGAAAAACATGCAGAACTCGTAGTATGGACCAAACGAAAGAAAAGAGTGTCTAGTCGAATGCTGTTTATCTTATAGAAATGTATCACTCTAGGTTGTTGTTTTCCACAGAAGTTTATTTCGTTTCTTAACCAGACTTGTTTCACTTTTTCATTTCAGTAACCTTCAATATACTTAATAGATGGACCTGTTACATTTTTTGATTGTTAAGCATAATTATTTGCAACCTTCACTTTAGACAGGTCATATTTCAAACCACCACTTTTAGGTACACATACACATTACGTGCATGTACCTTCAGTCTTGACTTTTGTCTCTTATAGGTCCATACATAAAAGAAAATGTCCTAACAGACTGACTGACTGATAATCGCACAGCCGGAACAACTAGGATAGAAACTTGAGATTTGGAGAGGGTTGTGATCTTAGACAGCAAGCACTATTTAAGAAGGGACTGTTGAAAATTGCACTCCTAAGGGAATGAAATGGGGGGATGAAAGGGTATTTGGATATATATTGCTTTTATGGTACTTGTGAAGGTAGCATTACGAAAATTGGTGTTTCGTGTCTCAGTCAGAAATGGAAAAGAGCACGTGTTTCAGTACGTTTGGAAAGTTATTATAATAGTGGATGAAAATTTTTCTAAAAAATAATTCATTACCAATGAGCTCCTATAGGATTGTTAAAGCTACATCAATGAAAACTGGTGTTTCATTTTCGGGTTAGAAGTACATACAATACGTGTTTCAGCGTTTTTAGAAACGAAGCCCCTAAGAGATTGAAATAGGGGATGAAAACTTGTAAGAAAATATTTCATTGTATGAAAACATTTTTGAAGCTAAATGTTTGGAAACTGATATTTCAGTTTTCGCTCAGATACACTGAAATGTGTTTCTATGTAAGTACCAGTAAAAGAATCCAATATACATGGTTAACGAAAATCTCCGACTCCAGATACAAGAATCGCTTTGAAAAGGATGATGCTTCTAGCGCCTTAATTATGGTGAATAGTTTAGAAAGTGTTCCAGTTTGTGAACAACATAAAAATTCCATTAAATTAACAGAAAATTGATCCTGTGCAGACCATATCACTTTCGCGAGAAGAGTAGCGGGCTCTGAGACTGTCTATTATGTCCTTTGCCTTTCTGTTACCACTTCTGGATCCAAAATCATGAATATTACTCATACGATAAAGATTTCACTGTGCTATACTGCACATCACGTACGTGGCCTTGATACCAAGCAAAGTGATGAACTAAGAAAGCTACGAACCGTTGAAAGTTACGAACTGTTGAATACAAACGGAATGTGTGTGTGTGTGTGTGTGTGTGTGTGTGTGTGTGAATTCCTAAGGGACCATACTGCTGAGGCCATCAGTCCCTAGATTACACACTTCTTATACTAACACACATCCAAGCCCGAGGGACGACTCGAACCTCCGGCGGGAGGGGCCGCGAAATCCGTGACATGGCGCCTCAAACCGCTCGGCCACTCCGAACGGCCATCTTTGTTCATAATAACTTTTGTCAGCAATTCTCCTTGAATGTATCAGAATAAAATATCTATCGCTTCCTTTTCTGGTATCAGCTCGTGATTTATTTATTTATTTATCTAGCGTATGGCTCATAACATCACAGTAAAAATTACAGAAACAACACGATTTAATAAAAAGTCACATATCTATAAACAGAGCAATAAATAACAGTTTGTGTATATGGAAAAAATGGAAATGAAGTCCCATGCTTCTTTACAAAGCATAGGGGAACGATGCGGGAGACCCGCACCGCCTTACTAGGCAAGGTCCTAATGGAGGTGGTTTGCCGTTGCCTTCCTCCGACCGTAATGGGGATGAATGATGATGATGAAGACGACACAACAGTATATAAGGACACCGCCAATTGTAAATTTACACTCACAGAAGAGCAATCACAAGCAGACGTCCAGCTTAGATAATAAATAGTCGATTGCCTCTTGGGTCGCCATTACGAAATCCTGTGGGTCACCCTCGTATGCTCTTAGTGGGCATTCCTGCACGATGTATTTGACCGTCTGTCTCTCAGCGCCACAGTCGCAAGCGGCCGAAGGAAGTTTACCCCATCTGTGTAAGGAGTCGGCGCATCTCCCACAGTTGGTTCTGATGCGATTAAGAGTTGACCAAAGTTTGCGAGAGCAATCAAGTCCTTTTGGTTTACTAAAGATGCATGGCATACTGTGGCAGTTTACTACTGTTCTGCTCTCCCATTCCTCTCTCCATCGGTCATTTATTTTAAAGTTGGTTTGGTGCAGAGCCTGTGCAGTCTTTAGTGGAGGATGCCTAGACCGGAGTCGGTTTCCTTGGATGTCGTGAGTATCTTCATGGATTTGTAATTGAGGGTTGGTCATGATTTTTTGAAATTCTCTGACCAGAGCGTGTTCACGGCGCTGGTTAGGAGGAGCTATGTTACTGAGAACGGGCAACCACATTGTAGGAGTTGGCCTGATTGTGCCTGATATAATACGCATTGTTGCATTAAGTTGGCTGTCTACCATGTGTGTGTGTTTACTATTGAGCCACACTGGGGACAGTATTCTGCCACTGGATACACCAAGCCAAGTGCGGATGTTCTTAAGGTAGATGCTGTGGAGCCCCAAGTGGTGCCACAGAGCTTCTGCAATATGTTGTTGCGTGTTTTACGTTTCGCTGCAGTTTTCGTCAGGTGTTCTTTGAATGTTAGTGTCCTATCTAGGGTAACCCCAAGGTACTTTGGGTGTTTGTTGTGATTTAGTAATTTCCCGTCTAGATAGACTTGTAGTTCTCTGTTGGCCATTTTGTTGTTCAAATGGAAGGCAGATACTTCCGTCTTTGTAGCACTAGGTTGTAGCCTCCATTTTCTAAAGTACTCGCTGAGAATCCCTAGGTCAGCTCGTGGTGAATAAACGTTTCAGACGCTCGCGAGGCTCGACTGCAGACACTGGCGACCGCATTGCCCTCCCTCCAGCCCCCAGCCGACGCCAAACAGAGCGCCTTTGCCAGCATTACCAGCGCATCGCTAATATCTGGCTTCCTTCCACGCCAGGACCTCCTCCCCCATTAATGTAGCTGCGGAAGCTAAGGGGAGAGTCTGCCGCTGAAGGACATTTTATTTATGGAATTCCATTTAAATATCGGCATTCCTGCCTTTCCAATTGTTCGGGGATCTCATTTGTCTTCGCTCTCCTGCGACTGGGTTCCATTTGAGCCGAAAGACGGTGTCGATTGTAATGGTCGATGCGAGCAGATACGGCAGAAAAAACTGCTGAAAGCGACTATCTGGAATTTTGCCGCTTTTATTTTGTGCTACGTGTTTAATTTACTTATTATAATAACTTGTGGTCACAGTGATTGAAACGTGGATCATATATGCGTTATTTTACTTGCGCGCGTTAATCATGTGGATGTGTTTCACACAGCTATATCATCTCAGTGCAGTGGAGATTTTTTAGTAAATATATATAAAGCACTATTTGAATCATGTTTCAACCGTCTTCAGTTTGTTGGATTCGCCAGCACAAGGTATTCCTATAATTATTATGGTATCTGCGATGAATTTTCTATGGAGATATCGTCAACCCTTTGCGAAGTTGCATTTCCTCCAAGCAAAACATTTTTCCTTACAATTACAACATCTTTAGTTGGTACTCCATTTATTTATTTGGCATTCATTACACCACGCCCTGTCTTACAAACAACCAGACATTCTGACTGAATCTTCATTAGAGTACACACAATATACGAGCATTTCTTAATGCTAATAAAATAATAATAATTAATAATAATAATGAACTATAAAACATGTGGTGTTTAGGAAAGTAAGAAATGCGATTCTTATTGACACTGTATTTAGAAATTTTCTCATTAGGTTCGTGACGAATCTGAGTGATATTTTTGAGTATAAATCTTACCATTAATTGTAACTGCTGAACTCTTTCCCTTCTTCACTTTTACACTAAGCAAATTTCCTTTCCTGCTGCGTTAATTGATGACGCAGTATGTACACTAAAAAATAAATTCTTACAAGAAAACCATCGTACCTTATTATTTACAGCACAAAATATGCGTTACACCTAAGCTATTCAGAAGTTCCCATTATTATCGTATGTCCGTAAAATTTGTTGCAGAATGTAAGTATTGTCTTTTCCGCTATACGTTTGGGAACCTCACCGTTACTTACATATCCTGTTTCATATCTCTATTTTGTGGGATGCGAGTTTGTGTGCTATCGTATAGTATGACCTACACATGACTAATGGAATGGGATGTAGTTGCCGCGATGAAGGATGTGGTAAATGGAATACTTTGGTGTTTCTCTTTACTTGGTTGTTGTAAAACCTCACCCGACTGTCGCCATGAGAATGGGGACACTAGACATTTCGCATGGCAGCTAGTAAGGATTGTACGTGAGTACTTTTACGTCAGTAGAATTGGCTTGGCAATGTGTCAAATACGGTGAATGTGCTGCAATATCATCTAGAACCAGCTCCTCGCCATGGAGTACAAAAGCCACCATCTTTGTCATTTACCTTCTAATTATGAGACTTCACAGGGCACATCAATTAACAGCGAGACGAGATTATCATATTTAGAGTTTAAAGCATGGATAAAAATTCGTTCAGACTGGTGTGTGGGGAACAAGTTTGTACACACAAATATCTATATTGGCATATGGGGCTCTATGTAGTTGTGTATGCAACACTTAATCCTTGCTGCCCACTCAAGCGCAGTCAAAGAAGTGAAACATTGTATCTGTCGTATTTTAACATGTAGCTTTAATTTTTTATCGGACGATTAAGTATTTTAAATATAAAACTGTCACATTTCTGTCAAATTATCACTTTAAACTGTTCGTATTGAATGGAAACTGGCTGTGGTTTAATAAATGCATCTAAAAGTAACAGCTTCCCTTAAAATTCGTATTAATCAGCTGTGGAAGCTCAATGTGATGAATTTCTTTAACTTTGTTTTGTTCCATGTATATGTGTGTGCGCCTTTAACTGCTTACATTAACTCCAACACAGGAATTTATGCATGATTTTCATGATTAATCTGCGTTTTATTTCTAATGTGCATTTATTACAAAATATTTATTGTACTTGTTGTGCTTATCGTTGTCGCCAGTGTTGGTAACAATAAAACACATGATCTTATAAACAGATTAGTAATCCTTCGATTACCTTCCCGGTTTTGGATGGGATTCCTATTCAGAGTAAAAGATGGGTGTATGTCACTGAATTTTGAAGAAATAAATTATCAGGGCTGTAGGTCACGTACATGTTTTACAAAAAAAAAAAAAAAAAAAAATAAAAAAAAAATAAACAGCTGCAATTAACTTACTCGTCGAAAGCCGTAATTCAGATATTAATAACACAAATTATTTGTTAGTGAAGTTGGATCAGACAATTATGCAGGAAAAATAGGAAATGGTACTTCTACAAACTGCGTGTGTTACATTTTGTCCAACTATTAGCTATGTCCAATTCTTTGTTGTCAAATTACAAGTCCCAAAACTATTTATACTCTTGAATAAATACCTTCATCAAAGATATTCCTTATTACTTGCTGATACTACTTCTACTGCATGTCATATGAAATTTCTTAAAATTAACTACACCGCTTCTTACAGACGTTCAGTTATGGTTTCTATGTAATCAGTCTTTATCCTTCTCCATGTTACTAAACAAAAGCAATAAGCTACCAGTAAAGCTAAGACAATGTATGCACAGGTGGAATTTAGTTAGTGAGCACTGTAAATACGCTATCAAGAAAAAGTTAGTAAACCTGGAAAAATGACGTCCATTTTGATCTGATGATGGCGTATGCCATCTGGGGCACAGAAGATGCGCTGATAAAGGCTCCAGCGTTGTCCGCCAACAGATAGCGTAGTCGCATAGCTACCAGGGCGCCACTCGTGGCTACCAGTCAATAGGGAATGCTCACTGCCGGAAGGCTCAGTGTGATGTAAACGTTTGAAGCAAGCAGGTAACCATGCTATGGAGATGCACTCGTGCTTTCTACAGCAACAGAGCGAATTTGAAAGGATTCAAATTTGTGGCCTTCCCAGTGGCCAAACAAATTGGACGTGCTGGTATAAGTGTGTGGACGTCCATGCAGCACAGAGACCTCCCAGGATCGTCGTATTGTAAGGCCAGCAGTGGCAAATCGCGCAGCTACCACAACACAGGGGTGCGAGGCCTTGTGAGCGCCGACGTGTCAATTCGAACCGTCGCCAACAGGTTATTAGCATTGAAGTTACGGGTACGCAAACCTCTTGCCCATCTTCCACTCACGCCACAGCATCGAAGCTTCGACCGTGAGAGGTGGCGCAGTGGTTAGCACACTGGACTCGCATTCGGGAGGACGACGGTTCAATCCCGCGTCCGGCCATCCTGATTTAGGTTTTCCGTGATTTCCCTAAATCGCTCCAGGTAAATGCCGGGATTGATTCTTTGAAAGGGCACGGCCGACTTCCTTCCCCATCCTTCCCTAATCCGATGACACCGATGACCTCGCAGTTTTGTCTCTTCCCCCAAACAACCCAACCCATCGAAGCTTCGTGGCTCGACCCGTACCATCAGAGGATCACTTGGAAAATGGAATGGCGCCTAATGATCTTCAGCGATAGAAGCAGATTTTCTCCACATACAAGTGATGACCGTTTAGGTGTAGGACGTAGACCTGGTGAGAGCTGTCTCGTAAAGCGTATTCATGCAAGACACCGGCCCAGGCGAGGCATTACTCACTGGGATGCGATAGCTACAACTCTCGTTCACCTTTGTTGTTCGTGGAGAGAACACTGACCAGTGCGTGAAACATCCAGCCTGTTGTTGCACCTGTTCCTTTTTTCCTTCTTGTTCCAGGAAGGTTATGTGTTGTTCTAACAGGATAATGCTCGCTCCCACATTGCACGTGCAGCAACTTCACTGGCCACCATGATCTCCGGGACTTGTCTCTAATCGAGCACGTGTGTGTGTCTGTGTGTGGGGGGGGGGGGGGGGGGGACGAGAAGTAACTCATGGGACTCATCAACCAACAACTCTTCCAAAGATACGTGTAAAAGTCGAGCAGGCGTCGCATAATATATCCCAGGACAATATTCACTATCAGTACGATTGTCTGGATGCCAGAGTCAACGCTAGTATTGTCGCCCTTGGAGACTACTCTGTGTGCTATTATGAGTGTTTCAGTATGTGTCAATACCTGATACCTCAGAACCGCTCGTGCTATTGGTTTGTAAACGATTTCATGTACTCCATGTGCACTGTTGTAACAATAAATCTTCAGTGAACTGGAAATCTCTGAGATAGTGTACCAAGTTTGTCCAGCAGCTTAGTAAAAACTGTATGTCTTTGGTGGACACAAGTGTGCATGTGTGAGTGAGAATCTAGACCTCGATAAGAAGCAGTTGAACCCTCTACATCAGAGGTTACATGAGGTAGAAAATAATGATGTGAGCTGCACTTGTGTCTAGCGCTGTTAAGTTTTCAAGTTGTTATGGAATGGCCCCAGATGAGTGTGCAAATTTTTTTCCTAATTACGTGAAGCCTACTGCACATTCTAGCGGCTGGATTGTCAGTTTAATCATCACGCTAAAACTGATCTTCAGCTGTTCACAGGGGTATTTGGGGAACACAGTTCCAACTGGGAGAAATCGTCACTAGATGTGAACTGTGACCATGTTCATCTAGCAGGAAGGACTAACCAGTTAAATTACAGTTAAAAGCACTAAGGCTCGACTCGCGTGGTACAGTGCAGCAAAGCACTGGAAAGTTTCTGGGTGGGCGTGGAACCAGAACTACCTGTTGATATGTTGTGTATGGTAGAAGCACTAGAGAATGATGTGTTGGAGTCATCATGATGTTTTGTACATACAGATATTTTATACACTCCTGGAAATTGAAATAAGAACACCGTGAATTCATTGTCCCAGGAAGGGGAAACTTTATTGACACATTCCTGGGGTCAGATACATCACATGATCACACTGACAGAACCACAGGCACATAGACACAGGCAACAGAGCATGCACAATGTCGGCACTAGTACAGTGTATATCCAACTTTCGCAGCAATGCAGGCTGCTATTCTCCCGTGGAGACGATCGTAGAGATGCTGGATGTAGTCCTGTGGAACGGCTTGCCATGCCATTTCCACCTGGCGCCTCAGTTGGACCAGCGTTCGTGCTGGACGTGCAGACCGCGTGAGACGACGCTTCATCCAGTCCCAAACATGCTCAATGGGGGACAGATCCGGAGATCTTGCTGGCCAGGGTAGTTGACTTACACCTTCTAGAGCACGTTGGGTGGCACGGGATACATGCGGACGTGCATTGTCCTGTTGGAACAGCAAGTTCCCTTGCCGGTCTAGGAATGGTAGAACGATGGGTTCGATGACGGTTTGGATGTACCGTGCACTATTCAGTGTCCCCTCGACGATCACCAGTGGTGTACGGCCAGTGTAGGAGATCGCTCCCCACACCATGATGCCGGGTGTTGGCCCTGTGTGCCTCGGTCGTATGCAGTCCTGATTGTGGCGCTCACCTGCACGGCGCCAAACACGCATACGACCATCATTGGCACCAAGGCAGAAGCGACTCTCATCGCTGAAGACGACACGTCTCCATTCGTCCCTCCATTCACGCCTGTCGCGACACCACTGGAGGCGGGCTGCACGATGTTGGGGCGTGAGCGGAAGACGGCCTAACGGTGTGCGGGACCGTAGCCCAGCTTCATGGAGACGGTTGCGAATGGTCCTCGCCGATACCCCAGGAGCAACATGGTCCCTAATTTGCTGGGAAGTGGCGGTACGGTCCCCTACGGCACTGCGTAGGATCCTACGGTCTTGGCGTGCATCCGTGCGTCGCTGCGGTCCGGTCCCAGGTCGACGGGCACGTGCACTTTCCGCCGACCACTGGCGACAACATCGATGTACTGTGGAGACCTCACGCCCCACGTGTTGAGCAATTCGGCGGTACGTCCACCCGGCCTCCCGCATGCCCACTATACGCCCTCGCTCAAAGTCCGTCAACTGCACATACGGTTCACGTCCACGCTGTCGCGGCATGCTACCAGTGTTAAAGACTGCGATGGAGCTCCGTATGCCACGGCAAACTGGCTGACACTAACGGCGGCGGTGCACAAATGCTGCGCAGCTAGCGCCATTCGACGGCCAACACCGCGGTTCCTAGTGTGTCCCCTGTGCCGTGCGTGTGATCATTGCTTGTACAGCCCCCTCGCAGTGTCCGGAGCAAGTATGGTGGGTCTGACACACCGGTGTCAATGTGTTCTTTTTTCCATTTCCAGGAGTGTATAATCCGGATATAGAGTGTGAAAAAGTAGTTTCTGTCAACGTAACTAATTTTGGCTCTGATGAAGTAAAATTTCTTAAGCTGTTTGTTAGATGCAAATTTATATGTGCTAGATGAAGATGAATTAGGAAGGTCAATTGTGGGCTGCAGGAAGAATCAAGCCAACAGCAGAGCAGCATTATAGCGAAAAGTACACCATCTGCAGGGAGCTCAGAGAGTGGCCATGGCCCGTTATTTGTTACTCTGACACCGTAACAGACAATTCTGGCTGGAGGTAAAGCACCTTTGTATCTAAAACCGTATAACGGACCCCATCCCTTACAACCTATTATGGAAGAATTTATCTACCAGCAACTGAACAATACCATAGTAGGGGAAATTACTAATTCCAGGCAAGCTACTGTCACCATTGTACTAAGGAAATCATCAGAAGAGATGAATAAGAGTATATTTTCTTGCGATTATTGTTAATTAAATAGTAGCTTAAATAGTAGAATGGTGCCACATGCATACTATGTATAATTTAGGGGAGTATAAGTACTTTTCCACAATAGGTACTACCAATTAGATGTAGTGCCAGTGGTTACTATCAATTAGGTGTAGTGCCAGAGGACTGAACACAGTCTGCATTTCCTGCCCCTTCCCGTCACTACCAGTGTCAATGAACACAATTTGATTTTAAAAAAGGACGCGATTTAGTGGTTGTTGCACGGTGTTAAGAGGTTTGAAGCATGGTAAATCTTGTCAATGTCACTGTGTTTGACAAGAGATGTAGAGGGCCATCAACATCTGTTACGAGAAATTTTTATGAGATTACGTTCCACATGTCATACTTTGAGTTCTGAGAAATGCAGTTTTGTACTAGGGAAAGTTAATTACTAGAGTGACATCATTAGCAAGAAGGGTGGAAATTTGGATCCCGGGTTCCGCTTATGGAAGTCCATCGTTCTCGCGGACGTGGGACTGCCGCTGACGATATAAATAAAGTAAAGAACCACGTTGGTCGGGGTGGCCGAGCCGTTCTAGGCGCTACAGTCTGGAACCGTGCGACCGCTACGGTCGCAGGTTCGAATCCTGCCTCGGGCATGGATGTATGTGATGTCCTTAGGTTAGTTAGGGTTAAGTAGTTATAAGTTCTAGGGGACTGATGACTTAGAAGTTAAGTCCCGTAATGCTCAGAGCCATTTGAACCATAAAGTACCACCACAGCGGTATCAACAACGAAACTTTCTTAAACGACTAGTCTTAACGCAACACTTTCATCACCTTTCGTCGATGATACGGCTGTGGTGGTTCGTTTTCTTTATTTAGAGCTTAGGTTGGTACGTGTGGTGCCGAGTTTTATGACTCAACAGACGAATAAGGCGTTGCAGTCTTTTCTAGGACTGGCTAATTGCAATTGAAAATACATGAAGGGATTTGTGGGTATTGCGTAAGCACATACACAATTGCTGGAGAAGTATATCAAATTCCGCTGGAGACTGGAATGTCAAGCCACGATTGAAAAAGTGCAAAAGACTCTAACAACAAGCTCCTTGTTGGCTTTTCCTAATTTGAAAAAGAGTTTATACTGAGGTTTTTAGGTGCTCTGGCAGATGTTATTGTTGTCCTTGCACTTTTCATCAGGCGGAACCTGAGACTGCTGATCGAGTGGAATGGGTCCAATGTTCGTAACTATGGCCTTTCCCTTCCATGGTTGGTCCTAAGTGCTCTTATTCTGCTGTCTGTTCCCACTGGCAACAACCTGTGACGTTATGTCTTTGGTCTGATGCACTTGGATATGAGCTGAAGTTTCATTATTGGTCCTGTGTGCCTCCACAGTTGGTTCTGGTTGGTTCTAGTCCATTCCCTGTAGGATCGTCCTGAGACATTCCATCTTTGGTCCAGAACACCTATCCATGAGCTGGATTTCCATTTCGATCCAGAGTGCCTGACAATGATCTGGCATTCTGTTCTCACTATAATGCTCCTGCAGTCCTGCGTAGCGTTCATTCCTCATATCCACATTTTGCTTCCAGCCTGGCCACAGTGTGAATTTTGAGTCAGAAAGTACAGGGTGAGAAGCATCCAGTGGATTACAGTTTAGAATCACACAAGACAGAAAGGAATTACACTATGATACAGAAATAAACATTAAGCTTGGTATGAGTACCACTTATCTTAGATGTTACTTGTATGGTGAGATATTAATGGATCATGCAGCACTGAAGTGTTTGTTGGGATTGAAGCGTTATTCAAGCAGACTTGTCAGTCAGCATTAAAATGAATGGGTTAGACTCTGAAGTGTTTTATCAACAGGGGTAGAAACTTTGGAAGGTGGATGGGCTTAGCACGAAGGTGGGGGTTATGCAGACGCTGGGTTACAACCAAGCAGAATAGCACATGGGATAAGCTGCTGGTGCTGACTGCAAGCTATTTGTAACACAACCGCAGGTCATTGTACATGATGGGTTTTTATCTAAGGCTGCTATGCTTGGAATGCACGAGGTAGTTCCTGTTTAGCTACCAGAACAAGTATTGAAATAAACACACTATCATGTGCTATCTGAGCATGGAGATGTAGTATGACAGATTGGGGAGTGGCCAAACGTTACAAAAGTTACTGGGAATAACAATGGAACGTGACATGGACCAGTATTTTGTGAGCAATTGTGTACCATGTGTGCAACATGTGGACCTAAGTAATCACCAATTCTCTCTACAGTAGTTGCCAGAAGCATCTAAACCATTGGAGATGACTGAAATGAATATTTTACAATATTTTAACCAGACACGGGAGTAAGCCGCTATGTTATGACTATCACTGATCCATTCCCAGATTGTGATCAACGTCTATCTAAATCAACAGATTACTATAATACTGCAAGTGATAGTAAATAACTGGTTGCTGAAATTTGGTGTTCCTGAAATGTTAATCGTGATCCAGGTTGCAGCTAAATGTGAGATCTGATGAATCAATTGAGTGATTCGTTATAATTACATAATCTAAGGACTAGCCCGCTGCATCCACAAGCGGATTGGGTGACATAATGCATCCGTCAAACTATTGGAAACGTGCTGAGGCACTGCATCAATAGGCACAATAACGACTGTCAAATTTATATACTGTATGTATTAACAGCATACAGCTGCTGGCCGGAGTGGCCGAGCGGTTCTAGGCGCTTCAGTCTGGAATCGCGCGACCGCTACGGTCGCAGGTTCGAATCCTACCTCGGGAATGGATGTGTGTGATGTCCTTAGGTTAGTTAGATTTAAGTAGTTCTTAGTTCTAGGGGACTGATGACCTCAGATGTTAAGTCCCATAGTGCTCAGAGCCATTTGAACCACTTTAACAGCATACAGTTCAAATATTCGTGTTAGCACTGGCGTTTCACTAAATGGTACAAATATGATTCCTCTATTTAACATATTATAGCTGCAATTGGGAGATAAGGTTAACCAGTGCAGAAGTTCGAGAAAATGGTGCAGGATGTGTGGAAGCCCTGGAAAATCTGGAAAGGTGGCAGTGGTTACTCATAACAAATCTGTGTAAGACAAATAATCTCGTCACACAGTACTAGGGGCCTTTAATTTTTATTTTTTTTTTTTTTTTTGGATCATCAATCTTCCGACTGCTTTGATGTGGACAGTCACGAAGTCCTCCCCTGTGCCAACCTCTTCATCTCAGAGCGCAGAATAGCACTTTCAACCAGCGTTCTCAGTGATTTGCTGGATGTGTTCCAGTCTGTCTTTCTCTCTAGCACCATGGAACTCATTTATTATATATATTATATATGTAATTTCAACTAAAATAGGCTAAGGGCTTTATCCTAAAATGCTTCATTTAACTCTCAACTGAAGGCCACATACGAAACCCAACAATCTCACGGCTTCAAGACCAGATAAAAAAATTTGCAATTTTTAATTTAAGGTGGAAAACTCGGGTGAAGGCCACATAAAAATAGAAAAATATTTCATATGGATTAAGGCGTAGACAAAATTGTTCAACCTTTGATTTGAAAAGGCTGAAAACTCGGCTGAAGGCCACATACAAACTTGAAACCAATTTACGTCTTAAGGCCCAGGCACAAGGAATTTTCAATTTTAATTTTGAAAGGCTGAAACTCGGCTGAAAGCCACATACCAAACAAGAAACATTTTTTTTATGGCTTAAGGCCTAAGAAAGAAAGCTCTGCAATTTTAATAAGCTAAAACTCGGCTGAAGGCCACACAGAGTACTAAAGACTAAAAAGGAAATCAGTATGTAAAACACATGGAGCGGTGCTCAGAAGGTTCCAAGGATCGGCCTGGGAAGGTAACACTAATGCACGTTTAGGTGAGATAGGGAGCCAGACCGATAACCTATTAATCGGAAGGTTACCCAACCGAAAGCCAGCCAACGAACCAACCAACAGCATCAGTTCTGCTCCACCCGACCAGCGAAACGACAACAGGATGTCAATAGCACAACGTTCTGGATACTGGTCCCAATCCCGCCAAGTCAGAATAAAACTACCAATAACACCTCAGCTGTCCAGCTACACGCCGTGCTGGACAGCATCAATACGATGAGGAAGATAAACTGACGAAAACTACGTCAACGACCAGGGCAGATCACCGGATCGTCAACGGCCATAAGGCAGAAGACACATTCATTAATGAAGGACTGAATTAAATTAAGTTAAACACCACACAGGAAGACGGCTGCATTTCTAGCCGACTTTAATGCATACACGTTATTGCTCACAGGAATCCCCCAGAAAGCGACAACCTGGATCAAACGAAGAGATGTGATAGCAATTGAGGTTTGATAGTGGCTTAAGTGAGCACTCAACTTTAGTGACCAGGATCGATGGGCGACGAACTCCGTAACCCTCTCAAGAAGTGCCTCACAACTCCAACCGCGCATGCACGCCGCCAGCGGCTTCAGCCTGACTACGCACCATGGAGACTTCCTCGCTGCTCTGCCCCCAATCGGCCGACTGCCTCACACATGGAAACGGTCAAAAGACCAAATACACGTCAGCCGATGAGACGACCGACCTTACGACCAAAGAACGGTCGTTCCTGCTCCAGTCTCTTTCCGTCCGACAATGCATGTGTGTCTCCAGCGTTCGGCAAGTAATGTCAGTAGCACCTCACTGGCGCTCCGTTCCCGACGCTGCTCCGTGCCCGACTGCACTGCTGGTCCGTCTCCAACTGACTTCCAGACACACAACGACCCGGAAGTACTATTGGTCGCCCCAGAGATGGTACGACAGTGCACTTATCGATAAGCGCTGCTGCTGCCACTCACGGGCAGGTAAGGCAGAAGTTACTGTCTGTCAGCACCTCACTGGCGCTCCGTCCCCGACGCTGCTCCGTGCCCGACTGCACTGCTGGTCCGTCTCCAACTGACTTCCAGACACACAACGACCCGGAAGTACTATTGGTCGCCCCAGAGATGGTACGACAGTGCACTTATCGATAAGCGCTGCTGCTGCCACTCACGGGCAGGTAAGGCAGAAGTTACTGTCTCTCAGCACCTCACTGGCGCTCCGTCCCCGACGCTGCTCCGTGCCCGACTGCACTGCTGGTCCGTCTCCAACTGACTTCCAGACACACAACGACCCGGAAGTACTATTGGTCGCCCCAGAGATGGTACGACAATGCACTTATCGATAACCGCTACTGCTGCCACTCACGGGCAGGTAAGGCAGAAGTTACTGTCTGTCAGCACCTCACTGGCGCTCTGTTCCCGACGCTGCTCCGTGCCCGACTGCACTGCTGGTCCGTCTCCAACTGACTTCCAGACACACAACGACCCGGAAGTACTATTGGTCGCCCCAGAGATGGTACGACAGTGCACTTATCGATAAGCGCTGCTGCTGCCACTCACGGGCAGGTAAGGCAGAAGTTACTGTCTGTCAGCACCTCACTGGCGCTCCATTCCCGACGCTGCTCCGTGCCAGACTGCACTCCTGGTCCGTCTCCAACTGACTTCCAGACACACGACGACCCGGAAGTACTAAGGTCGCTCAAAATGGTTCAAATGGCTCTGAGCACTATGGGACTTAACATCTTAGGTCATCAGCCCCCTAGAACTTAGAACTACTTAAACCTAACTAACCTAAGGACCTCACACACATCCATGCCCGAGGCAGGATTCGAACCTGCGACCGTAGCAGTCCCACGGTTCCGGACTGCAGCGCCTAGAACCGCAAGACCACCGCGGCCGGCATTGGTCGCTCCAGAGATAGTACGACAGTGCACTCATCGATAAGCACTGCTGCTGCCACTCACGGGCAAGTAAGGCAGAAGTTAGTGACGCAAGTAAATGGAATAAGAGAACGAGGAGGCAGTACCGTAAAAGAAGATGACAAACTATAAATGGCATGAACACGAGCCACGCACGGCTCAATATGTTCTGTTGAAATGGCCTTTCAAATCCGTTGCTGTATACGACAGAACTCAGAACTTCTAATGCACATCTAATACACTTTCCAAGGTACACCTTACTTTCTTTTGCTTATTCAGTGCACACATGGTGTATCACGTTGGATAGGCTACAGTCCTTTCTCACTCATTTTTCATCTACAGCTTCCTTTCACGCCCTTCGGCTTCTACAAATTCAGTCTGATATTAGTACAAGCTGTAGATAATATGTCGTCGAGTGTACATTCCAGAAATTTCCTGAATTTCAAAGGCTGCTTTTCAGTCATAATTGTCAATATCTTTCTCTAAATGTACTAATGCTACAACCGTACGTTTTTCTTCAGTGGATCTCCTAACGTAATTCGTATAGTCAGTAGTGCCAGGCATTTTCATACATCTTTCCTTACCACGAACACGGCTTCTGCGAGTGTCCATTCTTCTCTAGATAATACGTATTACGTTTCGCATCCACGACGTATTAAATTCATCGTTTCATACAGTTCATCCTGTGTGCAATTGCCTTTTTTGTAATTAGAATTTATACATTCCTGATGTCTTGTGATATTTTACCTGTCTCTAGTATAACAGATGGAGTAGCTTTGTCACAGTTTTCTATCTCAAGAATTTCAATAATTTATTCCAAACACCACATGCATCCACTGCTTTGCGGCAAACCCGAGGAACACTACGTGGCACATAATACCTGCCAGTCCATACTAAACTCCGTTCCTCTGCATAGTTAATATGAGACCTGGCTTGCATTGTGGCGTACAGTACTCCCACAATCGTGTAATACCTAGGTCAGTCGTGTATATTTAAACCCACAGGAAGGTAACGTAGCCGTTTGCTGTTTGCGCAATGTTTACACGCGGGGAAAATAGAAAGGAAGTTACAGGGCTGGAAGCGACTGAGCGAACGGAAGTACGTCATACGATGCGGGAAGGGAGGGAGGCGGGGATATTATGAAGTGAGCGAAGAGGGCAGTGGTGGGTGGAAGGCGGCGAGGAGAGAAAGGTCAGGTGGCAAAGTGCCCGCGGTCGTCACAAAGCCGACTCCTGCTGGCGCCACCCCTGCACTTTGCTCCCAGTCCAAACATCGACTGTGAAAACACTAACATGGCTCCTCGCCCCGGGAACACTGCACTGCGAATGACTGACCACATTTCCATGAACCATGCGTTCTCTGATGTACTTCGTTTGTACTAACTGGTATAAGACGACTAGGTGACAGTACAGGAGAACCTTAATAATTCCATAGGCTCTGGGATTTGTAAACGGCAAATTATCAGATTTTCCGGATTATCAAGGCTACTTCTAAAAACCTCACTTGGAAAAAAGGATATAAATGAAATCTGTAGATTTAACATTTACGAAACACAGCATTGTGGATTACTGTATAAAAAATTAAATGTATGTAATACTTTTACATAAAAGCAAAATTGAGTTAAAAGTCGTATACTCTACTGCTCTATTAAAACGGTTTAAGGTTCAACGTTTTAGAAATATTCGATATACACGAATAATTTTTGCATCCGAGTTATGAAATAAATTAGCGCGATTGATTTGAAAAGATCAAGAACAATCTAATTAACAAAAATTATTATTAAGAATTTGGTGCAGTTCAGCTGAAATCACTACCTTTAGGTACAGCACAAACCTCTGACGTTAGCGAGGATTTGGAATATGTCTGACTGGTATCTGACACTGATGGTTTGCTGAATTTTTTGCTGGGCCATCTGGAACATTGCAGAAATGCTAATTTGTTTCTTTACTTGAGGTCTTTTATAGCAAAAATTATTTTATATGATCCCAGATTCGTAACTACAAAAGCATTGTATGGTTGAACTCTGTCCGCGAATTTCATAAAAGTGTTTAACGCTTCTGAAACTTCAGCCCACGAGGTGTGAGTTGTAGGCGTCACTTCTTCGTCACTCTCAGCTTCTGTCGCAACCTGTGGTACGAATACAGATTGTAGTATCAGATCGTCAAAAGCTCTTCTTCGATAGCTAAACGTCTTTCAATTCCGACCCATTCGTCAACACCTCCTTCTGAAAAGGCACTTAATTCGCTTAATGGATGCTGAAGTTAACATTCGAACAATTTCAGAACGATCAGTTGTAGACTCATCCTATGTATCATTTTCGATCCGAGTTTCTTCGACTAGTTGTGCCATAATTATCTCCTTGACTAACAATGAAACTGTCTTATCTTGGCGAGAATATAATCGCTCAGTGAGGCAGGAAATTGTTACAGATCAGGTGCCTCGTTAGACGGTTGGAATGTTTCTCGTACACGACGTGATCGAAAGTATCCCCAGACCCCCAGAACCGAACGTTTTTCATATTATGTGCATTGCGCTGCCAACTACTGCCAGGCACTCCACATCATCGACCTCAGTAGTCATTGGACACCGCGAGAGAACAGAATTGGGCGCTCCGTGGGACTCACGGACTACGAATGTGGTCAAGTGGATGGGTGTCGCTTGTCTCATACGTCTGTACGTAAGATTTCCACACTCCTACACATCCCTATGTCCACTGTTTCCGATGTGATAGTGAAATGGAAACGTGAAGGGACACGTACAGCACAAAAGCATACAGGTCGACCTCGTCTGTTGACTGACAGAGCCCGCCGATAGATGGAGAGGGTCGTAATGTGTAATAGGCAGACATCTATCCAGACCATCACACAGGAATTCCAAACTGCATCAGGATACGCTGCAAGTGCTATGACAGTTAGGCGGTAGGTGAGAAAACTTGGATTTCATGGTCGAGCGGCTGTTCATAAGCCACACATCACGCCCGTAAGTGCCAAACGACGCCTCGCTTGGTGTAAGGAGCGTAAACATTAGACGATTGAACAGTGGAAAAACGTTGTGTGAAGTGACGAATCACGGTATACAATGTGGCGATATGATGGCATCATATAGAACACCTTTTCGATGTTTTGGAACGTCCAATTCTTGCCAGGACGCACCGACCGTCATCGATACCTCTCCTCAGTGCAGCACTCAGTGAGGAATGGGCTGCCATTCCCCAAGAAACCTTCCAGCACCTGATTGAACATACACTTGCAAGAGGGGAAGCTGTAATCAAGACTAAGAGTGGACCAACACCATATTCAATTCCAGAATTACCAATAGGGGGCGCCACGAATTTGTAAGTCATTTTCAGCACGGTGTCCGGATACTTTTCATCACGCAGTGTAGGTGTCTGACATTACTATCAAACGTTCGATACATAAATACGGGAAAACTTTTGATGCGTGCCTGATTTCCCTGTCGTAAATCTTTGTTAATTTCCATAGAAAGGGTGTCAGATTAATTAAACATGGTATGAGGAAATACGCTTTCTTTTCACACGTGTGTGTCATTCATTTTACAGATATTAATTTAGGTAAGTTTTATATCAACGTTAGAGGGGCTATGTGAAAATCAATAGTACTCAAATTGTTTTAAGAAATCGGTAACGTACAGTTTAGGTTTAAGATTAGGTTTATCATCAGAATCGACAGATTTAGCGAAACAGTCGAAAATAACAGCAGCGAAAGTAAGTTTAACAGCGGATTTTTGGTGATGTGTACAAAAAAACTCCACTTTCTTTTAATCATTATGTTTCACAGACGAAGGAAGGGAATGGAATGCTTATAAAAGCAACATAAATTCAAGGTGGTATACACTGTGATTCAGCTGCCCCTACCGATGCCATTTTATGCAACCTGCGTGTTATATAACTGCATTAAATTTTCAAATCCTGTCGCTCACTAGACGCAAACTGTTAGTTGTACCGAAAGAAGTGAGCAGAACTTCTTTGAATGACATTTAATGTTGTTAAATTTTGCACTTGCATACATTTGCACTACATAAATTTTCGAGTTATTCAACAAAAAGAAACGAAAGTGATCTTCAAACGCATCCCGACTAATCAAGATATCAAGTATGTTGCTTAGTGATGTTACCTAAACATTTACATAGTTCCATTCCTCAGGCATTTTCACTATGAAACTGCTGTGCTTGTAAATGTTAAGTTTGGATCGAACTGTAAATGTAATTAGTTTTATAGTAACTTTTAGAAGTCGTTTTTCTTTCATTATGCTCGGGGGCCCATTTAAATTAACAATATTAACGACACAGCCGACTATGCTGGTGGCATAATAACCCAATCAATAAAGTCAAAAGTAAGTCGAATATCGGGGATAGTTCATGTAACCATAAATTTTTGTACAATGGTAGGTGGTAGTGACACGAACAACATAGGTCTATTCTTTTTTTTTTCATTTTGTCCTATTTTGTTCGTTTTTTTATGTGTTCGGAGCGGACGTCTCATGACACCCGTTCAGGTTGTTCGTTAATCCGTTCACTCAGTTTTTTTATTACAGAGGGTAGCTAACCTCTGACCGAACACACTCAGCTACCGTAGCAATACTGACTCGTGTGGGATGAGGGTGGGTGTGGAGCTGCTTTTTTAAGGTCATTTATGTCCGTTTTCTTGAATAACTCGAACGCAATGGCTTTCAGTGAAACCTGTCTCAGTACAAAAATAAATTTCTTGCAAAATGATGCTGTTCTTTTTTCTGTAGGACTAATAGTTCGCGCATAGTAAGCGAGAGATTATAAAAATTTCGATCATGATTTTTGACGACCCCATATGACAATGCAAGCCGTATGAAACTGAACCAATAGGGACAGCTGAATAACCCTATACATTAATAAGCTTCACACGTAAACTAACCAAATGCGAATATGGCGTCCGTAAATTGGTGACTGTAACAAATCATTTTGGAAAGCACAGAGTTTGGAAAAGAAAGGAAAGCTAAGATTACAGTCATCAAAGTTTGGAAGACGAATAGCTAGTGGATTAAACGCTGTGCTAGAGCAGGTTGTATTCTTTCATCTTTGAGACAGAATGACATAAAATCTCCGAAGCAATAGAACATAGAGTTGAATGCAGGTTGAGATAGTTTACTTCAAGATGTCATATTTACCTGTAGCAGATGCATATAAATATGCGAAATGGACATCCGCAGTCATTATTACTTCCAATAAAAATTTCCAGCGTTCGTGTCAAAGTCGTAATGTTGTTTTATGGGCCATTATTTCGATTACTATTGCAAGTGGGCCAGTACCACTTCCTGATTTCATCACGGTCCTAATGATAGTTTGACGATTACGTCATTGATCTCGTTTTTTGACTGAAGGGCTGGAGGTTATCTCAATTCGTACTAGACTGTATGTTCATTGCGGCTAGCTAATATTCATGAATGACGGGCAAGCAGGTTTAGTGACATATTACTGCGAGTGCAGTACCCGATGGCGGCAGAAAGGAGCTACAGTGTCATGCTGACACGTGACATACTCGTGTGGGTCCCGAATTAAGGGCAGATGAGCTCTGAGAGACGGTGGATGTCGCTAAACAGCCCTACGAGCTGTTAGCAAACCCCAGCGTTGCTGGCCAGGGACCCTAAGCTGCTGATCTGATATTTACAGAAGCGTGCGCTGGGCCATCGTGTTCGCTTGAACTCCCAGACGGTTCCTGGCGTCTGCTGCTGGGTGCTACCAGACAATGTCGCAATTTTCATAACTGGCGATGTCTCCACCACTGTGAGTAGTATTTGGCAGCTGAAAACACCTTTCATTTTTCTATACTTTTTACGACCTTTAGACCGTGTATTTAAGGCCATATTCATAATGGCGCTACCAGCGTCACGGTCATACTATTTCTCAATCAATAGATGGCGCCAATCTTCTGCTAAATAAAGGTCAGGAGAATGATACAGAGAGTAGAACTTCCGATTCAATAAATATTATTCCTCATCGGAAATATCATTCCTAATCCTAATCCAATTGACACAAATACTAGTGCCACTCTTATTCGACTGGCACAGAATTTGTACAAACATTTAATCTTTCAGATGCAGAAACATGGCTACCAACTTTCGTTTATCTTGCACTACTCCCTACCGTAAGTATATTTGAGGACTCTGAAAGGCAAATGAATCTGAAAATCATTTTTGTTTTTGTGACTCATCAGTGTTCTGACAGGTTTGATGTGGCCCTCCACACATTCCTCTCCGGCACCAGCCTCTCCAGTTAAAAGTATCACTTGCATCTTACGTCCTCAATTATTTACTGTCTTCCCCTACATATTTCACCCTCTGCAGCTTTCTGTAGTACCATGCAAATTATTCTGTGATGTCTTATCATATGTCGAATCACCCTGTCCCTTTTCATCGTCAGCGTTTCCCATATATTCTCCGATTCCACGGGGAACTTCCTCATTCCTTACCTTATCAGTACCTCTAATTTTCAACGTTCTTCTGTAGCACCGCCTCTCAAGTGCTTCTCTTCTCTTATGTTCCGGTTTCTTCCACAGTCCTTGTTTCGCTATCATACAATGCTGTGCGCCAGATAACCAATTTTGATGTTAAGTTTCTGTGTGTTCTCTTTCCTAGTACTTCTCATTACTCTCGCGTTTCTTCGATGTAAATTCAACCCATATTCTATTCTTATTAAAGCTATTCATTCCATTCAAAGATCCTGTAATTCTACTTCACTTTCACTGAGGATAGCAATGCACTTAGCGAAACTAATCATTGATATTCTTTCACCGGGAATTTCAACTCGACGCTAGAGCCTTTCTTTCATTTCTGCCATTGCTTCATCGACGTTTAGATTGAACAGTAAGAACGAAAGATTACACCACTGTCGTGCACCCTTTTCAATCAGAGCGCAGCGTTCTTGGTATTTCAATACTATCTCTCTCCACTTGTACATATACTACAAGTACACTACGCTTCTTTCCTTATAGCTTATCCTCACATTTCTCTTACATTTCTCAGAATTTTTGACCTCTTGAACCATTTTACCGCGTGGAACGCTTTCACAAGTCGACAAATCCTACTAACGTATCATGATATTTCTTCAGTCATGCTTCCATTATCACCCGCAAGTTATAAGTGCCTCTTTGGAGCCTTTACACTTCCTAAAGCCAGCCTGATAGTCATCGAACTGCTCAATTTTCTTCTACATATTATCCTTCTCAGCAAGTTGGATTCATGACACATAAAGCTAATTGTGCGATATGTTTCTCACTTGTCGGCTCTTGTAGTGTTCGGAACTGTGTAGTGGTGCTTTTCCGGCAGTGTGATGGTATATCAACGTGCTCACACTTCCTACATAGCAGCGGAGATAGTCAAACTGTGCCACTTTCCCCAATGCTCTTAGAAATTCCGAGGGAATATTACCTATTCCATCTACCTTGATTAAATACTAACTTACCCGTCCAGTATCCTGATATACTCTCTCGATATCTTATGAGCCCTGCGTCGGCACATATAACAGAACTATTGCTATGAAGTTGGTTTGCTGTTGAATCTGATGAGAACAACTACACTCCTGGAAATTGAAATAAGAACACCGTGAATTCATTGTCCCAGGAAGGGGAAACTTTATTGAAACATTCCTGGGGTCAGATACATCACATGATCACACTGACAGAACCACAGGCACATAGACACAGGCAACAGAGCATGCACAATGTCGGCACTAGTACAGTGTATATCCACCTTTCGCAGCAATGCAGGCTGCTATTCTCCCATGGAGACGATCGTAGAGATGCTGGATGTAGTCCTGTGGAACGGCTTGCCATGCCATTTCCACCTGGCGCCTCAGTTGGACCAGCGTTCGTGCTGGACGTGCAGACCGCGTGAGACGACGCTTCATCCAGTCCCAAACATGCTCAATGTGGGACAGATCCGGAGATCTTGCTGGCCAGGGTAGTTGACTTACACCTTCTAGAGCACGTTGGGTGGCACGGGATACATGCGGACGTGCATTGTCCTGTTGGAACAGCAAGTTCCCTTGCCGGTCTAGGAATGGTAGAACGATGGGTTCGATGACGGTTTGGATGTACCGTGCACTATTCAGTGTCCCCTCGACGATCACCAGTGGTGTACGGCCAGTGTAGGAGATCGCTCCCCACACCATGATGCCGGGTGTTGGCCCTGTGTGCCTCGGTCGTATGCAGTCCTGATTGTGGCGCTCACCTGCACGGCGCCAAACACGCATACCACCATCATTGGCACCAAGGCAGAAGCGACTCTCATCGCTGAAGACGACACGTCTCCATTCGTCCCTCCATTCACGCCTGTCGCGACACCACTGGAGGCGGGCTGCACGATGTTGGGGCGTGAGCGGAAGACGGCCTAACGGTGTGCGGGACCGTAGCCCAGCTTCATGGAGACGGTTGCGAATGGTCCTCGCCGATACCCCAGGAGCAACAGTGTCCCTAATTTGCTGGGAAGTGGCGGTGCGGTCCCCTACGGCACTGCGTAGGATCCTACGGTCTTGGCGTGCATCCGTGCGTCGCTGCGGTCCGGTCCCAGGTCGACGGGCACGTGCACCTTCCGCCGACCACTGGCGACAACATCGATGTACTGTGGAGACCTCACGCCCCACGTGTTGAGCAATTCGGCGGTACGTCCACCCGGCCTCCCGCATGCCCACTATACGCCCTCGCTCAAAGTCCGTCAACTGCACATACGGTTCACGTCCACGCTGTCGCGGCATGCTACCAGTGTTAAAGACTGCGATGGAGCTCCGTATGCCACGGCAAACTGGCTGACACTGACGGCGGCGGTGCACAAATGCTGCGCAGCTAGCGCCATTCGACGGCCAACACCGCGGTTCCTGGTGTGTCCGCTGTGCCGTGCGTGTGACCATTGCTTGTACAGCCCTCTCGCAGTGTCCGGAGCAAGTATGGTGGGTCTGACACACCGGTGTCAATGTGTTCTTTTTTCCATTTCCAGGAGTGTATATCACTGAACTGTTCACAGTAGCTCTCTCTCTCTCTCTCTCTGCCCCACATTCCTATTTATATCGAACACTACTCTTGTTCTATCAGTTTCTATTTTTGTTGATATTAACTTACATTCGTGTGACCAGATATCCTCATATTACTTCCATTTCACTTCACTATTATCTAGTCAGAGCCTATGCAGAGCCATTTAAGATTTTTTAACTCTCCTAACATGTTTACACTTCTGACATTCCATGCTCTGACTTGTAGAGTGTTATCCGTCTTTGGCTACTCCATTTTTTTCTCATCATTACGGAGATCCGAATTAGGGACTAACCCGGAAACTTTTGCCAGTGGAGAGATCATTAGGACACTTTTCAGATGCTGGTCCTTTGGACAAACTTTAGGTTTCTCATGCAGTGGTTTTCACTGCCGTCGTCATCTTTATGCCCTTGATCAATACATATTTTCTCACCTTTTAGGAGAAGTGTCTCACCCTAAGTGCCAGTGAGTGGCCTCAACATTTCATCGCATCTCCACCTTCTTTGACAAGAACGTTGGCAGAACAAGGGTGACTTCTTAACCTGGATGTCTTCGGCCGCTATTGCTGGGGATTATTATTCAGAATTTAAGAGGAGTGGCTGGTTCCTACCCAGGATGTAATTTGTTTTGATTACTACTCAAAAATGCCAACGCCGACCACGAGAGCTGACATTATATAAACAGAGAAGGAGCTAGACCTAGAAGAGATGGGAATTTTGAGACTGTGAGAAGAATTACACGAAACACTGAATCGTCTAATTCGAAACATGGAGCCAGGAGCAGTCATTCCCTCAGGATCAATAAGACCCTTCGGACAGCAACATACACTCACATCTGAAGAGCAACACGAAAGAAATGAGGTGGTGGGAGATGAGAATGTTTTATAATTTACGGTTGCAAAACACGGACAAGAGTTTAGTACAGAAAAATGGAAAAACTGCTAGAAGCTGTTTTAAGGGAAATCACTTTGGCTTCTGGAGAAATGTTGGAACACGCGACGCAAATCAGAACCCAGGATTGGTTTCAGAAGATAGGCTAAAGAGAGGCAAACCTGTTTGTAGCAATTGTAAACTTTCAAGGAATTCCGTGAGTGCGACGTCAGAAAAGGTCAATGATGTTTACGGCATTCGATGCCCTACAAATTGTCTACTGTACAACCGCAGTATCGGCTGCTAATGGCAACAGGGGGTGGGACTGGAGGAACCCAATTGTGAGCGTCGTATGAGGCTACGAGGCGTAGATGAGCTGCTTAGTCGACGAACAACTCTTAACAGCGCTACAGTGCTAGTGGTATTGATAAAATGATGAGAAACTACAACGATAAACAAAGCAAACGTTTTAATGTATCCAGAAAAACAGTTGCCGAATTTGACGTTTCGTCGGAAAGAAACCCAGGGAATTTCAGAAAGTGAGAAAGAAGTGGCTAACGAAACATAAGCGTTTCTGCAAAATGAGTCCCTGGAATATGTGGTGTTACATATGCAGGACTGTGCTGTCAATGTACACGAGAAGTACAGTGATGATCATACGTGTGTAACAACTGAAACTGATATTGAAACAGGTGTGGAACCATGTAGTTGAACTTAGTTGCTGGACAGAGAGCCACAAAGCCCGACTCCAGTGAAACGCACTAAAGTGTGTGTGTGTTGGGGTTTATGGACGCTCAATGTCGAAGTCATCAGCGCCCTGACATACATTAAAAGAAACAAATGTGGACAAACTTAGTAAAATGGAAGCTCTCAGGCAAAGATAGCGGGAAAATAAGAAAAATGGTGTATAAGAAAACAAAACCTAAGGAAAACGAGAAAGGAGCGTCAAGGATGCCACAGGAAATTGTCACTGGCTGGCCACTTACATAACATATGGGCAAGCCAGTCACTCATCTTGGTAAAAAGATTGGAAAATTCACGGAACTTTAAAAATTTAACCACATTCGTTTGAGTATTTTCTAAAAGAGATGGCAGCTCCGCCAGCAAGTCGGCCGTGGCCTGCTGGTCAGAAAATAAAACGCAATTCAATAAATCGTGGAGCACAGTGACCTGGACGCCACAAGCACCACACATTGGAGGGACCTCTCGCTGGAGCAGGAAGCCCTGCATCATAGGACTGTGGCTTATCCGAAGCCGAGTGAGGAGAACCTCGTCCTTTCTACGGGGCTGGAAGGAAGTACTTCACACACGCGTTCTGGGCTTTATTAAACGGAGCTTATTGTCAGTTATTTCCAGCCACTCATCTTCCCACTGACGCATGACTCGTGAGCGAGGTGAGTGCGTGCAGGGGGATGGCACACTGCAAAACTTGTAGATTGAGACACCAATGCCGACATGCCCTGAAAACCAGCAGAACGCTACCTTCTTCCCCAGTCGTTTTAGTTGGAGGAGGGCATCCTCGGGGTCTGGACTACTATATCTGCGGGATACAGAGGTTGCAATGAGTGGAGGGCAGTGAGTGACTCGGAACAGACAAGAAATGTAGGACAGGAAGAGCTTCGGATCTGCTCCAGTGTCCGCAAGATCGCAGACAATTCTGCATCAAAGACAGTAAACTCTTGTGGCAACCGGACCTTGAGGACACGATCAGGAAAAGCAAAGCAACCAACGGAATCCCCCTGTTTCGACCCATCCGTAAAAACAGCTACATTGTCATGGTGCTCAGACTAAATGGCAGAAAACGTTGCATTAAAAACGGTGGCGGGAATACAATCTCTCTTGTACCGCACCAAATCTAAAATCACTCTGGGCCTCTGCAGTAACCAGGTAGCAGGCAGATAAAACCCTGGATTTTGGGCTGTATGGGCTCCACACTGAAGGACTGCAGCACGCTTTGCACGCGGATCCGAAACGGCATCGTGGCTCGGAGACGGTGGGAAAAAGATGGTCCCGAGGCTGATGAGCAACAATATGATGAGCAGGTGAGGTTGGAGCTACAAGAAACTTACAAGCCTGGCGCAACAGCAAGAGCTGCCGCCGGATGGTAAGTGGCGGTTCCCCAACCCCGGACAGAGGCTGGTTACGGGACTGGTCCGATAATCACCCTTGGCCAGTCGAATCCCCGCGTGGTGGACAGCGTCAAGGCTCTGCAAATAAGAGAGCTGCGCTGACCCATACACTGTGCACCCGTAGTCCAGCTGCGAATGCACAAAAGCCTGATAAAACTGGAGAAGACGCGCCCTGTCCGCTTCCCAAGACCTGTGGCTGACACACTTGAGGATGTCCAGTGTCTTCAGGGTGCTGGCTTGCAAGTCACGAAGGCGTGGCAAAAGAGACAATCTGGAGTCAAAAATTAGGCCCAGAAACCGCACTGCATCTCTAAAATGTGGGATAGTGTGCCCCATATGCAAGGCAGGCAAATTTAAAGGACGACGAGAACGATTAAAATGTCCACACACACGCACACACACACGCACTTATCGGCAGAAAACTGAAAACCCGTCTTTGCAGCCCACTCCTCTAACCACTGAATGTGTGGGGGGAGGGGCACAGGGTATACAAAGGCCAGTCCAATCCCAGTCACCCTCATTCTCTCGTCAGCCACCGTAGCGTGAGGTCGATCGTTTTTCTCTCACTCGTACGCGTCAGTTGGCTACTTTTTTGCGTGCGTGTTCTTTAAGTGAAGAACATGAAACGTTCGGCAGCATCAAGCACATGATCCAGTGACTAGTCTCCTTTTAGTGAAGGACATCGAATCAGTGACATCGTACCACAGAACTCGGTGAATGGAGAAGCCTTTGAGGACCGAATCTTGTTCACGAGGATCGGGAGTCCAGCAGGAGGATACAGCTAACATGTTGGTGTTCTAAGGGCGTGCCTTCCAGTCGTGGAAAAGGAGCTCCCCAAGGTAGTGATCCACGGTATCCGCCATTACATGCAGAGCAGTAGCTAGCAAGCGGGGATGCATTAATGTCGAAAATAGAAAGAATCGGCCTTGGTCAATCCTGGCTTGCGAAAGAAATTACACGAAGGATCCGCAATATAAAGGTAAATACAATGTGCCTAAAAATACTATCAGAGGAAGGCATAACTTTGATGGTATCGAGTTTCACGTCAAAATCCACGACATACTTAAATTTCAGGCGCATAGTACTGGAATATCGGGTCATGTTTATGGCCTGGAGAAAGAAAGCAAACAAGATGAGCAGGATAAGCATATTGTCACCGGTGCCCTTGATTTCTGAAAATTTGCCGATGAGCATAAGATGCATGTAAACATGCTGTTATTCTCTGATGAGAAAAGTAAGGAGAAAGGCAATTATGGTTATGTTTGGATCAAAGACTAGTCCTGACTTTTATTCTCTCAGTCGAATATCTGTAAGTGTAAAAAGCATTTTTCTCAGGCAAGATTTTAGCAGCACATATAGTAGAATGTGTTTCCAAGGGCGTCGTACGTGTTATTATGCCCACTGAGCAGGATAACTTCATAGAGTTTAAAAATGCGTACCAGCAGGAGCGATGTATGTTTGTAGTGTACACCGGCTCTTAATACCTCCTCGCTCCTGTGACCCGTTGTGATCGCGACCCTACAGCCTCAAGTATCACCTCTACAGAAAAATACGTACCATATGCGGCAGAGTACCAAATTGTGTCGTCCTATGATTCAAGTCTTAACCTCTGAAAATCCTACATCGGTGATAATCCTGCAGTTTGGTTACTCATCTGACAATCAAGCCTTATGCTGTGTGCTAGCCAGGCCGCGTAAAACTGGCCGTATCGCGAGGTGGGCAGTACGCATTTCGGCGTGTCAGTTCGAGGTGAAGCCCATTAGAGGCACTGAGAACGTGCTCACGGACGTTCTCTGCCGTATGTTTACTGAACAACCATCCAGTGAGTGCGCCCAAGAAGCTGCGGAAGCCATCTTAGTTGTGTCATGTTAGCCGGTATTCCTCATTTGTTTGGACACATTACCGACCATTAGGGTCAGGACCCCACTTAGGGACCCGTTAAGAAACGGCTTTCGGTGGGGGAGCGTTTGGATGAATACATTATCAGGCAAGGCATATTGTGTAAAAGGGTGGGACGTACCAATGAGATTAAGATTAGTATACCAGGCAGCCTAATACGCCCCATTTTCTATTATTTTGATAACTCGTTGATTGGCGTGCATTTAGGAACGTATAAGACCTTGCAGATGGTTAAGGAGCATTTGACTTGGCCGTCTGGCTGATGACGATTTGGCTTGCTGCTCCCCCCTAGACGCTTGACGGGTGAATTAATACCCAGTTCGCTTTGAAACGCCTTTAGGACCTTGTGTGTCGGGTGTATATTTTGTGGAAATTTGAGAAAATTTAATACGTTGAATGTTTGCGCTGAGCGTATTGATAGCGTTCAAACTCCTACCACTGAGGTCCTCCTGGGGTGGCAACCCTCCACGAACGGCGGGCCCTCTCTGGCTGACAGGCGCTTCCGCGGCTGACGTCCTGGACCGCATTTACGGGAGTAGTTTCCTCCTTTGGCGCTGTACTGTGGCACGGGGCGTGTGGGCGTCAGGAAAGTGAGTACGTGGGATGTAAGAGTCTTTTGAACGATCTCGGTCATCTAGCCGTGAATGGATGGTATTTCTCAGTGCATCGCAGCAGTATTTGTTGCTGTTACTAACCTGTCACGCAGTAGATCCTTTCCTCCCTCCTCCTTCATCCAGATAGTACTTTTAAAAAAGAAAATACACTTAGCTGACGTGTAGTGGTTGCGAACTCTATAATTGTGACGGTATAAATTCACGTCGAAATGTTCAATTCCAACAGTCATTTCATACATCACCGCTTCCAATTGTGACGTACCAAAAATAACAGATTTGGAATATTTAATGAAATTTCTCGTCAAAAACATAACACTGTTGTTTATGCACGCAAACTTCGGTGCAGTGTCGATCTCTTTTTTAATTCGAGTAGTTTTAAACTGTGTGAAGAAAATTATTTAAACGCTATGTTAACTATTTCATTAATATTTCCCTTAGCACGTCTTTTGAAGCACATTTGTGGCATCTTCCTACGGTCGCAGGTTCGAATCCTGCCTCGGTCATGGATGTGTGTGATGTCCTTAGTTTAGTTAGGTTTAAGTAGTTCTAAGTTCTAAGGGACTGATGACCTCAGAAGTTAAGTCCCATAGTGCTCAGAGCCATTTGATCCATTTTTGTGACATCTTCAAGATGTGATACTCCGCATCATATTTAATAACTCCTGAAGCAGTTCGTGAAATTCGGCACAAGAAGAGTGCGCCAGCAAGGTTGGGGCTGCTTAGCGCCCATGGCGGAATGAAATATCCTACGCTACTTCCAATGTAACCTGCAAACGGACTACAGTTCTCTTTCTCTCTCTCCCTCTCTCTCTGTATGCAACGATCTTTTTTTAAAGAGCATTTCGAGTCAGCCTCCCACTAGCTTTATGATATCGTCAGTTTGGGTGTTTGAAATAGCTACCTTGTCCGTCTTATATCGCCTGTATCACGATCATTTGAAATGGAAGTAATTATCTATTATTTTCAACAGTACTTCTGGATCGATTCGCAGTCAGGCATTTGTTTTGGAAGGCAGGTAACTTTCGCCTGCTCCGGTATCCGACAGGTTGTTTCATCCATACAGACCACTTTATATGGCCGTGGTCGGCGATATGGAGTGTGGTAGGATTAGTGTGTGCCCGAGCGCGCCGCCGCTTCTCAGGCTCTCGCCGGTGTGGCGCGGCCAGGCAGCCGACACGGGCCCTGGGGTGCGGGGCTGGGGCAGCCTGTGCGGGTAGCGTGATGCGAGAAAGTTTTTCAGATACGGTTAAGCGATCTGTGTCGGTGTTATTGCGTGTTCCCTAACGCGATCTGAGTGCAAAAAGCGCAGTAATTTTTTTAATATTCCACACACTGCAATCGATTTCCTGATAAATTCTCTAAATAAACTATAGACCATACATATATTGCATCCCGTTAATTTTTTTAAAATAAACCATATTCCACACATTGTCCAAATTGTTTAAACAATATTTTGTCCAATGTAGCTGATCAGTGAACATTTCCCGAAGTGGCTAGGTGTCAAGTAAATGTGAGTGGTATCCATTTAATTAATTGAATAATTAGTCAATCAAATTGATACAGTGGTAGGTGGGGGCAGTGGGGGTTATTCGAATAACCTGAAACAGCTCGTGAATACCTAAAGTGACACAACTGAGGTATTTATAGCCAATTTTTAATCAGTTTCACTAATTAGTCAATCAGTGTTATTTTGGAAGTGGTGGTGAGTTACTGATATGTTGAGAGGGGTAGGGCAGACATGGATAAACCACTTAACCAAACAACGAGTTAAGTACGTGTCAATCAAAAGGATGGATTATCCCCAGGGGGTGCAAATCTTCATAACAGAACGATAGGTTTGGCCCTGAATGTATATTTGCCCCTGATGTAGGCAACACGCAATGTACTCTGATGCCCCTGTTACTGTATGCTCTTTACCCCCCTACGATTCTTTCTCTTGTGGTTGATCTTTTAACGGCAGCAGGGAAGTCACGGCAAGCAAGAATGGAAAACATCGGCGTAAGAGAACTACAACTACGGTATGAGCAATGCTGGAGAAATTCAGCTTTGGATGATTTTTTTTCTATGCCTCTAAAATATATTGCTGCACTATCTGCAGCTACATCTTAAAGGAAATCCAGTTTCACGACGAGCTATACGACAGTCTGCATTGCATTTGGTTGCATTCCATTACATTCCATCAGTTCTCTATACCCCATTTCATCAATGTGATTCTTTATCCATTTTTTGAGAGTGGATACCTGGCTGAACATCCTGCACTGTTTGTAACTCCCAAGAGTTCTTCTTCGCTGTTGATGGGAAGATCGTTTGTGATCACTGTGGCATGCCATTTTTTATTTGGTGTTCATATTACAAGTTAATGACTTTTATCGAACATTTCTTGAATGTCGACGTTGCTCACATTGCGAAGTGTAATACATACATCCCATAGACGGCTGATCATCGCATCTCTCAACCATTCCCTTTTTGTTGCGCTCCTGATGCATGTGGTGAGTCATTAGCAGCTAATATTTTTCCTGTCGTATTTGTTAACACAGGGCTTTCAAATGACTCTTATCAAAAATTGAACTTGCGACCTTTCACTCAAGGGGTTCTTTGTTAGACAAAGCTCTTTACAGAATTGATTGATATAACTTTTTTGGAAATTCTGAAGGTAGCAGGGTAACGTAGGCCTACAGGGAACGAGAGCTTATACACAGCTTTTACAGAAACCAGGTTACGGTAATTAGAATCGAAGGACATGAAAGGGAAGCAGTAGCTGAGAAGGGAATGATGTTATTCTGTATGTAAATTAAGCGAACAGCAAACCAAAGACCAATTTGGAGAAGGATATAAAGGGATAGACAAAAATTTATGAAATTTGCCGATGACATTGTAGCTCTGTCAGAGGCAGCATTGTTGTCGGGAGAGTGTATTCGACGTATGGAACGTATTTGAATTAAATCAGCCTGTACTAAGGATATTAGATTAGGAAATGAGACACAAAAAGCGGATGATGAGCTGTGCTCCTCGAATAGAAAATTAACCAATGATGGGGGAAGAGATTTTACAAAATGCAGACTGGCTATAGAAAGCAAAGCATTCCTGAAAAACAGGAATTGGATTATATGTAATAAAAATTTAAGTGTTCGAAGGTATTTTCTGAAGATATTTCTCTGGAGTTTACCAATCTATGGAACTGAAAATGGACAGGAGGCAGTTCAGACATGAAGAGAATACAAGATTTGGGATGAAGTACTGACCCCAATTTGGAGAAAATGAATTTGTAGCACAGTGTAACGAGAGTAGTAATCGGCTGACAGGACACATTTTGGGGCATTAACAAATCGTCTATGTGGTAACAGAGGTATGTGTATGTGGCAGTTGGGGGCGGGCGGCGGGTGCGGGGGGAGATTGAAGGGGAAAGAGAAACTATAGAGGGTGACCAAGAGACGAATACGGTAAGCAGGTTCAGATGGATGTAAGTTGCAGTAGTTATACAGAATGAAAGGGATTTCACGGGTTAGACTAGCGTAGAGAACTACACCAAACCCGCCTACTCACTGAAGACCTCAACTACAACACAAGATTGGAGACTTTTGTGCACTTACACTAATCACCCAAAAATTTATGACCACTGTACACCGCGACGTTGGCTGCCACTCGATGAAGTTGCAGGCATGTGGTGCGGCAAGAAAAGTATGTAAATGGAGCAGACACAGATAGGAGATCACCCTAGTGAAGGTATGGGCTGAAAATGGGAAAATCCATTGAGATAAATTACTATGACAAAGGGCAGATTATTATTACGCAGAGCCTGTCAAAAAGTATCTCGAAAACGCCAAAGCTGCTTGAATGTTCACGTGCTACTGTCGTTAGCGTCTGCAGAAAGAAGCAGAAGGACAAAGAAACTACCACTAGGCTCCTAATGGTTGGACGGCAACGACTCTTCATAGAACGTAGGGATCGGAGGCTTGTCTTCTCCATAAAGTAGGATAGATGATGATATGCGGCATCTCCGCCGACAGAGCACAATGCTGGTGCACGCACAAGTGATTCGGGGTACACCGTTCTTCGTACATTGTTTAACTTGGAGCTCCATAGCAGACCATTCCTAACTGTTCATATGTCGACCCAAAGACATCATCATTTCGCGATTGCAGTGGGTACGGCGTCATCGGGTTTCGACTGTCGATCGAAGGATATGTGTAAGCATCTCCGGCAAATCACATATTTGCAACACTAGGTCGCTGGTCCTCTCCACAGGGGGGGGTCATCGAGGTGAACGGCGACCGGAAACGTGCAGCGCGCCATGGAAGTAGCCGGTGGGTGCAGTATTATGCTGTGTGAGACATTTCTTTGCATTTCCATGGGACCCGTGGTAGTAATCGATGACGCGTTGACAGCTGCAGACCACCTGCATCCATTCATGCTTAATGTCTTCCCGACGGCGATGTCATCTTCCAGCTCTGTGTCTCGGAGCCACAACCGTGCTACTGTAGTTTGAGGAGCATTATAGTGAATTCACGTTGATGTGTCGGCGACCAAATTCGCCTGAGGTAAATCCTATGGAACCCATCTCGGTCGCTATCGGGTGCTATCATCGCGTACGCAAATCAGCGGTCCGTTATTTACGCGAATTACTTGAGCTGTGAGAAGACAGCTAATGCCACATACCGCCACAAACCAGCAACAAACTGTCGGATCCCCGATACGCAGAATCAGTGATGTATTTCGTACCATCGAAACCACCGGCAAATCAAGCTATTAGGAGGATGGTCATAGTGTTCTGGCTCATCAGTGTACATCTGCATTTGAAAGCATATTATCAATTCAGAGGCGTTCTTTACCCGCCATCTAATCCCGACACTTTCATAAACTATTCGGAACTAAATAAGCTAGTTTCAAGTTGAACAAAAATACATACCAAATATTTCGCTCCTTTTACTTAGGCCATCCTCTTGATATCATACTGAAAGAAAAAAAAATCGAAACACCAAATAGGAGTTGGGCGACATTAACGAAAGCTGGTAGGCGTGTTTCAACGTCTGAAACATGATTTCTATTCAAATTTCGCGCCAGAAGCAAATAACACCACTATGTGGATGTAAATCAGGTTTGTTTTAAAACATACGCTGTAATTTTCATGAGTGTTGGTTATGTTTCTGATTGGTCGTGGCGATTTGATTTGAGTGAAGAACGTAAGGCGACAAAAACGCCATTATGAACACCTCATTGAGTTTGAACGTGATCGTCTAATAGGGCTACGAGAAGCTGGATTTTCTTTCTGCGATGTTACGGAAAGGCTTGGCGGGAATGTAGCCACTGTAGGTGATTTCTGGCGCCAATTGCCACGATAATATACAGCTGCAAGGGGAATGGAAGCCACGCGGCACTACCGAGAGGACATCTACATCTACATTTACACGGCTACTCTGCAATTCACACTTAAGTGCCTGGCAGAGGGTTCATCGAACCATTTTCATACTACTTCTCTACCGTTGAATTCTACCACTGAATTCAGCTTATAACTCGGGCGCATCTCAATGCGTCTATAACAGCAATCTGAGCCGCCTTTGGCACCTCGGTACTACACTGATAACAAATCGATTACTTTAAGGACAGCTCCATGTCAGACGCTCCCTGGCGTGTATCCCATTGACCCCAAGCGAGAACTACTTGGCGGACAGAATGAAGATGTGTTGTGTTTTCTGATGACAGCTAGCTCTTCTTAGGTGCCAGTGATGGCCGTGTTTTGATTGGAGGAAGGTCAATTGAAGGCTTGCAAACAGCCTTCCTGCTGCTCGACACAATGGACGTACACGTGGAGTTATGACCTGGGGTGCGATTTCGTACATCAGCAGGACCACTCTCCTGGTCATCCGACACACCCTAATTGCATATTAGTACGTCAGTCTGATGATTCGACCGGTTGCGCTGCCATTAATGAAAAGCATTCCAGGGGGTGTTCACTAACACGATAACACTGGCCTACATACCGCACTTGTAATCCAATATGCTCAACAGAGCGTCGACATGTTGCCTTGTCCTTTTCTATCACGAGATATGCCTCCAATGGAGCACATATGGAACATCATCAGACGACAACCCCAGCTTCATGCACAAACAGCATTAACCGTCACTGTGTTCACCAACGAAGTATAAGTGGCATGGAACTTTGAAAGGGTCCTGTAGCCACCTTTCATTGCCAACTCTCGTAGTGGTCAAGTCGGCAAAGAGGTTTCCGCTACCTGTAAGAAATCCACCGGCGTTAGGTTGGTGGCGGAAATGGCATCCTGGGGTTTTCCGGTTCACGCGGAGCGTGGAAGAGGCTGGAGAAGCGGGAGGCAGTCTGCCGCCGGTACGGGAAGCGTACACAGCTGTGCTCCAGTAGAAGAAGGGTGAGTTGGACTGACCGCGTGGCGCGTTGTCACATAGAGAGGGGAGCTTTTAGCTTTTGGTCTCGAATTTCGTCTTATAAAGATTTACTTGCTGGGTTGCAGCAGGGAATGCAAGGCTTTTGTAGAATTTCAGTTTGATTCCCAATGCAGTCTTGACTTTGATCCGTGAGAGGAACGCAGCACAAAGGAGTTGCATATGTTGAAGTGCCCTCGGTTCAGTGTGAATGTTTATGTGCCTACAATTGTGTGTGTATGCTTCTAATCTTTTCCGGATCTTGATAATTTTTGTGTATTTGTGAATTTTCTTTGCCTCATGTGATTAAAATTTGGCCACGGTCCATAGAAATTGTCTCCGCGGACCGAGTGGGCCCGCGAGTCTGTTATGAAACGTGTCGTATTTCATAAGCAATTGTACATAGTTAGCATGCAACAACAGGCTATAGATGCACTACATCAATGTTTTGAGGAATAAATAATTTTGCCTTCAATCTTATCTTGTGTACCGATGTTACGTCGCCGTTACCTTCGCCATTTACCTTGTAGTTTTCCTTGTTGGCCCACCTATAGCGTTTCCATGTGCACAGGTGTAGTGATTAGTGTCCCTTTTTTTATCTGAAACAAATGCTCTGGAAGAGATCGTGTTTTCACGAATCTTGCTGCAGGCTGCACTTACGCATGGTGTTCACGTCCTATTTACTTTACTCAATATTTGATTCACGGGAAGAATGCCTGGATCATATTAATAACTACATCCCATTCTTTATCAATGACTTTACAATGAATGTTCTTTTGTGAGTTTTTCTTATTAATAAATTAAGTAATTTTCCGACTCAGTGCTACCTCTTTTTGTCGTGTGGCTAGAGTTGGTGGCGACCCTATCTTTTATATTGGTTTCAGTGTCAAATAGCATTTTCTTATTCAAAGTGCGCGTGGCTCTTTTAGCTATCAGGATACATTCAAAGGGCGCTTCATGCTTCTTGCACATAGCGTCCTTTTATTCACGCCACTTACACATGGCTTACCCTGCTCACGGATTTCGGTAAACCGGAGATCTTCTGATGCGCAGTGAGGATTAGTTATTTTCGGTTGGATGTGCTAATTGGTATATTGTCTTTCTGTGATATAGAATTTACGTGAATTTATGATATAGGTGTGCATTTTCTTACATGTTTTATCTTGTATATGTATTACTGTATAGATATTGTGATTTAGTATTCAATTGTGTTACAAGTGTGGGTTGACTCTTGTCCTGTGGCGTGTATCGGTGTCATATAGTAAATCTTGGGTGCTTTTTGGGGACTGTGAGTCCATTAGGAGACTTTGGCATTATTCTTGTTGTATTTTGGAGCACGGAGTAACTATCCTTATGATGGAGACGCGTAGCCGTTCAGGGAGCCGCGATCGGAAAAACCTGCCAGAAAATAACCCTGAACAAGGACGAGGTCAAAACGTCGAGTCCGACCAGGAACGAAACGCGGAAAACGCAAGTACAAGTGTTGTCCATCCTGAGCCCGCTGTAGTGATTTCGAATCATTTGATAGATGCAAATTCATTACAGGCTATGCTACGACAATTACTAGACAGTAATAGGAGACATATCGAGGAAGTGAATAAAAAACAAGCAGAAGAAAATAGGAGACATATCGAGGAAGTGAATAAAAAACAAGCAGAAGAAAATAGGAGATATAGCGAGGAAGTGGATAAAAAAACAAGCAGAAGAAAATAGGAGGCATATCGAGGAAGCAAATAAAAGATTGACTAGTGAAATAGTACAGGGTGTTGGGGAGAAACTGGCGATCATTGACCAACGCATCTCCGCCTTAGAAGAGGGGCAGCAAGTCATTAGCAAGCAGGTGATGGAGCAAGAAGAAAGGTTCGCTGGGAATATACGTATACTAGCAGAACAATGCCAGAGTGAACGAGCGGCTCTTGAGTCCCGAGTAGGACAAAATTCCGCCAGGGATCTCCGTGCGTTAGCAGAACAATGCCAGAGTGACCACGCGGCTCTTGTGTGCCGAATAGAGGACACTGCGGCTAAGTGCCCGGTCCATATTAGCGCGCAGGTAGAAACCCTCAGCCAGGCGATAATAGCTCTCGAGCGAGAGCAAGGGCTTACGCAAACAAAACAAGACACGGCCCACCGAGAGATGCGAGAAGAAATAGCCAGGATCTCAGACGCAGTGGCGCGTAATTCTGACAATAATAGGGAAACGATTACCTCATCATCAGCGGATGCAGACGAAATACGGTCGATAACGAAATGTCCGCGTGGACAGTGTGAAATAAAAATACAACAAAGAGGGGTTACCGAGGGAATATGTGAGCGCATGGCCCGTTTAGAACTTCATCTAAAAGGGTTAAAGGCCCATGAAGTTGAAAGAAATGAACGAAAGGGCCATTATTCCGACGATGATTCCGGGAACGATGGCGAATTTGATCATCGTCATGATCTCGGATCTCGTACCAGGTGGGAACGGCGCGGATCCCCTCAGGAACGTTCGCCAAGGGAAACTCACGAATTTGACTTTAAACATTTTCTGTCCGTGAGGAAGTTTGAAGTCTTCCGTAACTCGGCTACGGGGATTCACCCGCGGGCCTGGTTACAGCAGTTCGAGTTCTCCCTCCCTCCTACGTGGCCCAGTGCGCACAAAATAGAGTATATGTGCGGCTACCTCGAAGGTGAGCCAGCGGCGCGGATGAGGTCAATTGCACGCAATTGCTACACTGTTGGGGAGTTTCGTCAACACTTCCTGTCGATATATTGGTCAGTGGCAGCGCAAAGTCGTGTAAAACACGGACTCATTATGCTACCAGAGTTAAACAGGTCAAAGTTCTCCAGCCCTGTGCAGATGTTCGAGCACATGCTGCAGGCGAATGAACATCTTGACGATCCTTATGGACCTGCAGAAATTATTCGTATTTGCCTGGGAAAGTTTCCAATGCAGTTGCGGCACGTTATCCTTGCAGGACGATGTAAGGATGACGTAGAGGGGTTTCGCAATTTCCTTTTAGAGCTTGAGTGCGATGCGAATGGCACCACGCAGAATTACGGTCAGAGCGCCTACGAGCAGCGGCCGCGCGAGCGAAGCCGCAGCCGTAGAGACAGGTGGCACTCCAGACGTAACGGGTCGCTTCAGAGTTACAGGGCGCGCGAGCGTTGGCAGCGTCGCGATTCCTCACGGAACGCGGGCAGAACGAACGATGCCAATCGTCATCATTCGCCGAGAGTAAATCAAAGACACCCCCGGGAGTTTAGAAGATATGGTAATGAGCAGAGATACTGGAGTAATTATAGCGGAACTAGGAACGGTAGTCGTGACCGACCACAGAATAATTATCGAACAAGCAACAACAGGGGTGCTGTAAACAGTACGGGTGGTCCGCCATTGGGTGTTGAAATTCGTCCCGCAAACCCGCGTCACAATCCGCCACATGACCCTAATCAAAGGGATCAATGACTAGCGGCTGACTCGGTTGGCGACAACTTAATGAGGACCAGTGATATTGATGTGCATTTGATAGAGGAAGACGATATTAGGGAAGATTTGTTGAGGGAGGACCACAGTATTGGTGTGCCCGCGGTAAACCCAGTCGTGTCTGTTTACATTCGGGGAGTCAGTCTTAGATGTGTACTCGATACAGGCAGCCCCTTTTCGCTGATTAGTGAGGCGGCGTTTCGGAAGTCTGAGGAAACGGGGAGTTGGCCAACTTTCCAGGTGAGAGGAACTACAGTCAGGGGCGCGATATATGGAAAAAGTGTTAAAATTAAAGTTCAGACTCGAGTAAACTTCGTCTGTCAAGGACATGAGTTTGAATTCAATTTTTTTGTGATGCCGCTGATGAGCGTGGCGATGATATTGGGGACTGACTTCATGAATGCCCACCGCGCCGTAATCGACGTGGCTGGCGGTGTTATGACTATCGTTGCCGGGAGCAACCCTGTCAGTCTAATTTTCGAGGAATGTGTTTTGCGCAAGGAGTCTGAGGTGAGCTGTCTGAAATTTCACGTTAGGACTGAGTCGCGACCTGGGCAGGAGGTTTTGGTCAATCTGATTAGTGACCTAGATTCACAACCTAATGAGTATGGTAGGAACGATGTTTTCACGAGCGCAGTGAAAAGGTGTATTGCTGGTGCGGGAGCCTCGGAAGCGAATCGTATGGAACTGTGTCGCGTTCTGAGAAGCCATTCCCGAGTATTTTCGGATTCACCGGGGGCAATTGATGGATTTCTGTACCGCTTTACGGTGCGCGAGCATCTTCCTTTCTTTGTTAAGCCCTACCCCATCCCACTGGTGCACAAGAGCAGTGTGGAAGCCGAAATAAGTAGGATGCTGGAGCAGGGTATAATAGAGCGAGCTAGGAGTTCATACAACTCGCCATTACTCGTTGTGCCAAAGCGGGACAAGTCCGTGCGTTTGGTGTTGGACTCGCGGCAAATAAATACGGTAATCATGTCTGAGAGAGATAGGCCAGAAGGATTGGAGGAACTGCTGCAAAGGTTTCATGGCGTGAAAGTTTTGTCATCCGTTGACCTCCGAAACAGCTATTGGCAAATTATGCTCGATTCGTCTTGCAGGCAATACACTGCCTTCCTCTGCTATGGGAGCTGTTACCAGTTTAAACGTCTCCCTTTCGGGTTGAATGTTTCTTCAGCCGCCTTCATAAGAGGCCTGAATAGCATACTACCTGACGACCTAAGAGCGCGCGTAACTGTGTATGTGGACGACATTCTAATTGCAGAGAAGTCATGGGAGGAACACAACCGGGTTCTAAATCGATTGCTCGAAGTATTCGAGAAAGCGGGGGTGACCGTGAATCTGGACAAATCCCAGTTCGGGCGTGAAAGCATAAAGTTTCTGGGTCATATTGTGTCGGCGGATGGAATTCATCCGGATCCCGAAAAAATTTCAGCAATTGCGGAGTGCGCAACGCCCAAGTCAAAGCGTCAGCTCAGGGGTTATTTGGGGCTTTGCAATTTCTACAAGAGATTTATAAATCTCAATGTTTTGTCCACCCCTCGTTTATGTGCACTGACGGGTAAGAACACCGTTTGGATGTGGGACGAACAAGCACAGAGCGAATTTGACGAATTAAAGAATGCACTCGTTAACGCTCCATTGCTCGCCCATCCGGATTTGAATCAGGAGTTTTGCCTGATGACAGATAGTTCACTGACGGGGCTGGGAGCGGTGTTGTTCCAGACGGATGGTGGAAAGGACCCGTCCACCTGGAAAACTATCTCGTTCGCCAGCCGTGTGCTCTCGCGGAGTGAACGGAACTACTCTGTCACGGAGCTTGAAGCCCTGGCGATTGTCTGGGCATTCAAGAAATTCCGTTACTATTTGTTCGGGCGCACGACCAGGGTGTACAGTGACCACCGAGCACTACAATTCCTAATGAGCGCCAAAATCAATCACGGTAGACTCGGACGGTGGACGGTGTTCCTCCAGGAATACCACTTCACGATAGAGTACATTCCGGGGCACAAGAACATCATTGCTGATGCTCTATCTCGGATGCCTATCGGGCTCACCCATGCTGAGGATAACGGTATTGATGAAAACAATTTCAGTGTGTTATACCTTCAAAATGTGGCATTCGAGAATTATGTCACTACGTCACTAGGCAATATCGGGGCGGAACAAGACAAGGACGAAGTCTTGCGTGACATCAAAGAGAAATGGCATGATAAATCCCACGCGGCCATCAGGCAGTATTATATTATCCGGAATGGCATCCTATTTAAGAGGCGCGCGCTGGATGACTCCAGGTGGCTGTTAGCGATTCCGGAGGAACTGGTCAACAAGCTCGTGTGGTACGTGCATTTGAGCTACGGTCACTTTGGTGCGAGGAAATGCTTGGAGAAGCTGCGGGAAACCTGTTACTTTAATAATATGCTTCGGCGTATACGTAAAGTAATTAGGGTATGCAAGCCCTGTCAGCAAGCCAAGCCGCCCACTGTGTCGTTTGCCGCACCAATACACCCGATCGTTCCCAATAAACTCAGGGATCTCGCAGCAGTAGATCTATTCGGTCCGCTAGTGCGTTCTAGGAACGGATTTGCGTACATTTTTGTGGCAGTAGAGCTGACGTCAAAATTCGTCTGCCTCACCCCGCTGCGTAGGGCCACCGGGAAGGCAGTAGCTGCCGCGTTCGCAAATCACTTCTTACGGGAGGTTGGCACTGTGAAGCGTGTGATTTCGGACAACGGGCCACAATTCAGGTCACGTCACTGGGAGCATATGCTTCGGAGAAAGCGAGTGAAACCGATCTTTATCTCCCTTTTCTGCCCTTCAGCAAATCCTTGTGAAAGGTGGATGAAGGAGATTGGAAAATTGTGTAGGTTATACTGCCACCGTGACCACCGGACGTGGGACACGAAACTAGCCGGTTTCCAGAACATACTAAATGAGTTGCCAAATTCCTCGACGACGTTGCCACCGATTCTGGTCCTGAAAAACAAGGAGCCTCCGAGTAAAATAAAAGAGGTGGTTCCCTGGCCAGTAGAACCCAGGTTACGAAGATCTGCGATTGTGGAGCTTGCCCTGAAAAATATAAAGAGTGCCGCCGAGGCTCGGATAAGAACCTACAAAAAGAAGGTGCGGAGTATAACTTTTCACGTGGGCCAGAAAGTACTTCTACGCTCGCACAAGCTCTCTAATAAACGGGCTGGGTTGTCAAAGAAGTTCTTCTTCTTATTCAACGGGCCGTACAGAATCAAGCGGATTCCACATCCGAATGCGCTTGAAGTAGAAACACTCCGCTCTCGAAAGTCGAAGGGCCTGCACCACATCTCCAACGTAAAACCTTACATTGAATAAGAAGCAGAAGATCTTGCCCCTCGGAGGTCGGAATGACGTATTGCCCATATGCTTTTTCGCACTCATTCTTTTGTGAGTAAAATTACAGTGCATATTTTCCAATGTTTTGATTCACACTGGTGTGATTAAAATTAAAGTGTATATTTTCTATGAATTGTAAAGGGTCCCCCAATATATGTGTAGTTATTTCTTCTTCTGAGCAGAAAAGAGTAGTGTTGTGCAGTTTCAAAACATCTGAATGTGAATGATTATGAGGCTCATATGAAGCGTTTCCTATTACAGTAAGATGGCTTTCGTTCTTTGATGACTAAAAAGGTATCGGGTGTGTTGGCGTGGCGAGTCAATGGTCGTAAGGTAATTCTTGATGATAACTTACAGTTTTAGTGTTCTTATTCCCCTTAGGTGAGCATGATTCAGTGAGATTTTTCAAATGTACTGCGATGTTAATGAAGCAACTTGGTGACTTGTAGGTGAAGGACTTGTGTATGAAGGGAGACTAATAGTGTTTGATTTTCAGAGTTGCCATCTTATAAGATATTTGGAAAGTGTAACTTGCCATCACATACTACTAGGTACGGTTGAGGACACCAGAATGTGAAACCCCACAAGACGTAAATGGAAACAGCTTATTAACTCAAGCAACTTGATATTTAATAGAGAATCAGTGCGACTACCTCCAAGCTGAAATAACATGACGGTAGGTGAGGATCCCTGGGGACATGTGGTGAGTAAGTGTGTAATCATTATGAGTATCTTATGATAGCAGTAAGTTGGGTACTCATGGCCTTGGACAATGGATTTCTTTTGACAGTATTTTTTTATGTACTTATAGGACGAAGTGTTTATGTGTTTGCTAATAGGATAGGATGATTTTTATTGCCATTTTTATGCCCACTGACCTTTTGCATTAGGCTGATGAATAGATGTTGAAACATTTACCATTTCAGATGTGACTTGAATGAACCTTCTGTGTCTCATTAATCATAACTTTTATTATGCAATGTCCATAGAAAAGAAGTCTCGGAAATTTTTCACAGATCAGCAAACATGTTCTACAAACCTTGGAGGAGCAGTCAATGAACAACGATATGGGTATTGGTGTTGAAAGGAATATTTTGTTTATATGTGGGAATTGTAGTCGGGCTATATGGTGATGGTGACTAGTACGAGCTGTGTAGATTGTGTGTGAGAGCGTGGTTAGGAGTAGGTAGAGTTTTGTGTCTGTAGCTAGCAGCGGCGCCAAATCCTATCCAAATCCTGACCAAACCTTGTACAAGATCTACCCTGAATGATTGACAGCAGATGTAATGCTGGAACTATATTTTATAAAAAGGATTTTTTTGTTTGTTTCAATATTGGTTATTTAATTTTCTTCATTGTTTTTTTTATTAGTAATGTTAAGACGGCCCTTTTTGTCAAGTTAATTTTGGGCACTATTCCATGTATTGATCAGGAGTGAGAATCTCCTAAGATTTTGTGGTAATCTGTACACATGATATTTTGTAACGATCCCTGTGAGCGCAGTTCTTAAGTGGGTGCAAGGCCGCCTAGGGAGCCTCCGCATCAGAAAGCACAGGGCTTGGTCCACCGGCAGGCGTTGCCGAATCCTGGTATCAACGGCGAAGCAGTGATGCGGCGAGCGGTCACAGCTGTTTCCCCGTCAGAGGGGAGGGGATGCTGGTCTTCCCCCAGGCGCAGGCTCACACCGGAGCCCGCAGGCGTGTCAACACGGCAGCGCCAGCTGATGGCCGGCGTTCCACCCCATGCGCTAGTCATCTGACAAGCGAAAGGGAAAGTATGACGCACACCAGGCGAGGCCGCCGATTCCTGAGCGCCGCTAGTCCAGACGGCTGCTGCGGTGAGGTAACGCCCACTGCCCGGAGGGACACGGGTCCCACCACTGACGCATCAGCTGAGACGGTGCAAAGAGGTGATAAGCGGGTCTCAAGCCCGACACCCGCACGAGTTTACGTCGACCTCGATGCGACGCAGAAGAGCGCGTGTCTCCCCATTGACACGACAGGAGACGGGGGCGTGTGTCGGTAAAACACATTCCTCCACAACACACGGACGACAACCGCCAAGCCGCCTTCTCGATGATGAAGCAGGGCCCACAAGTGGCGATGTCCTGCAAATCTGCAACGCCGAACCATCCCACAGTATGGACGCAGAGGGTGGAAACGGGCACGAGGCAACGTCGCGGGGTGCTGTCTAGGATGATCAACCTGGGTTACAACGGATGTTACAATCAACGCCGCTGCGAACTCCCCAGTTCAGTGTAGTGGTCCCCTAGTAGCTTATCCTCCAAGTCGCCTTTAGAAGAGACGCCCACCCCAGCACCTAAAGAGAATACCCAGTGAAACAACCATGTGGCGAAACTGAAAAATCACAGCGTGTCAACGAGTTGATTTCTGGATGTGTTTTTGTACTCATGTCTTATTTTCCATAGGTGATTATTTACCAGCTGTCATACTATTGGGTTCATTAATGATTTTCTATCACTGTATTTGTTGTGAATATTGTATTTTGCACTTTCACTTGCATGTTTTTATATATGTCAGCACCAGATGATACTGCTTTGGTTCGTGATAATGATTTTGCATCATTGTATTTGTTTATATATTTATATATATTATGTACCTGTTCACCTATGTCTCTATGTTAACTTTTGATAGTTGGTTAAGGTAATTTTAAAATAATATCTCATGGTTGTGGTCGTAGTAGGTCAGATGACATGATGTTAGCGTAGGATATCACGCTTAATTTAATTTGTTCTGTTTGCTTTGCGGACCGCATGTGGTCACAATTATTGACTAAGGTCAGATAAAGCTCACTTGGATATAAGAGATTAATCAACTCTTTTGTGCTGCTGTTTACTGTTGCAATTGTTACTCGTTAGGGTATGTTTGTTTCGAAGACTGTTGGCGAATCTCCTAGCATGGCGAGAAAATTCGCGGCACAGTCTTCTCCGGGACGTTTGGGGTGATGAAAGGGTCCTGTAGCCACCTTTCATTGCCAACTCTCGTAGTGGTCAAGTCGGCAAAGAGGTTTCCGCTACCTGTAAGAAATCCACCTGCGTTAGGTTGGTGGCGGAAATGGCATCCTGGGGTTTTCCGGTCCACGCGGAGCGTGGAAGAGGCTGGAGAAGCGGGAGGCAGTCTGCCGCCGGTACGGGAAGCGTACACAGCTGTGATCCAGTAGAAGAAGGGTGAGTTGGACTGACCGCGTGGCGCGTTGTCACATAGAGAGGGGAGCTTTTAGCTTTTGGTCTCGAATTTCGTCTTATAAAGATTTACTTGCTGGGTTGCAGCAGGGAATGCAAGGCTTTTGTAGAATTTCAGTTTGATTCCCAATGCAGTCTTGACTTTGATCCGTGAGAGGAACGCAGCACAAAGGAGTTGCATATGTTGAAGTGCCCTCGGTTCAGTGTGAATGTTTATGTGCCTACAATTGTGTGTGTATGCTTCTAATCTTTTCCGGATCTTGGTAATTTTTGTGTATTTGTGAATTTTCTTTGCCTCATGTGATTAAAATTTGGCCACGGTCCATAGAAATTGTCTCCGCGGACCGAGTGGGCCCGCGAGTCTGTTATGAAACGTGTCGTATTTCATAAGCAATTGTACATAGTTAGCATGCAACAACAGGCTATAGATGCACTACATCAATGTTTTGAGGAATAAATAATTTTGCCTTCAATCTTATCTTGTGTACCGATGTTACGTCGCCGTTACCTTCGCCATTTACCTTGTAGTTTTCCTTGTTGGCCCACCTATAGCGTTTCCATGTGCACAGGTGTAGTGATTAGTGTCCCTTTTTTTATCTGAAACAAATGCTCTGGAAGAGATCGTGTTTTCACGAATCTTGCTGCAGGCTACACTTACGCATGGTGTTCACGTCCTATTTACTTTACTCAATATTTGATTCACGGGAAGAATGCCTGGATCATATTAATAACTACATCCCATTCTTTATCAATGACTTTACAATGAATGTTCTTTTGTGAGTTTTTCTTATTAATAAATTAAGTAATTTTCCGACTCAGTGCTACCTCTTTTTGTCGTGTGGCTAGAGTTGGTGGCGACCCTATCTTTTATATTGATTTCAGTGTCAAATAGCATTTTCTTATTCAAAGTGCGCGTGGCTCTTTTAGCTATCAGGATACATTCAAAGGGCGCTTCATGCTTCTTGCACATAGCGTCCTTTTATTCACGCCACTTACAACTTCACCCCACAAACTAACATCCGGCATCTATAGAGCACAATGCATGCAAAAATGGTTCAAATGGCTCTAAGCACTATGGGACTTAACATCTGAAGTCATCAGTCCCCTCTGCCGGCCGGAGTGGCCGTGCGGTTCTGGGCGCTACAGTCTGGAGCCGAGCGACCGCTACGGTCGCAGGTTCGAATCCTGCCTCGGGCATGGATGTGTGCGATATCCTTAGGTTAGTTTGGTTTAATTAGTTCTAAGTTCTAGGCGACTGACGACCTCAGAAGATAAGTCGCATAGTGCTCAGAGCCATTTGAACCATTTTGAGCCATCAGCCCCTAGACTTAGAACTACATAAACCAAACTAACCTAAGGACATCACACACATCCGTGCTCGAAGCAGGATTCGAAACTGTGACCGTAGCAGCAGTGCGGTTCCGGACTGAAGCGCCCAGAGCCGCTCGACCACCGCGGCCGGCCAATGCATGCTAGTTTGCATAATATCAGTAAACATTCTGGCGGCTACTCTGAGTATTAATGTACCAGCAATTTACGTTTGCAATGCTTATCTCAAGCTTACATTAGCCTGTGATCTTGCAATGTTAATCACTTAAGTGTGTTACCTAGACAAATGTGTCCCCGAAATTTCGTTACGCTACGTTAATTATTTATTTGGTGTTGCGACCTTTATTTTCGTCAGGGCATATTTTCAGAGGACGAATGGTTCCTTTTCTACTTTTCCAGGACTGTCCTCAGCCACTGTCCCAGGGGACGCTCCCGAAGCGCCAAAGCGCCGGTGTCGGGTCACGAGAATTTACGTCGAGTGGAGGGCCATCCAGGGCCATCCGGGGCCCCACCGCGGATTTCGCAATTTCCCGCGGGGGCCGGCGCGCTCGCAATCATCCGCCCCTCGAAGCCGCGGGCCTCATTGTCTCGGTAAGCGCCGAACCCGACGCGTTACGGCTGGGGCCGACGCCGGCGGGGAGCCTCCTCCCCTTTCGGCGGGCGCCGCTTCGCAACCGGATCACGCGCGCCTGTTTTCCCGGCCCGTGTCGCCGGCTCGGCTCCCGCCGACAGCAAGGCATTACTCTCCCGCGCGAGCCCGCACCGGGATTAATGATTTTATTACGCCCATTCGCCTGATCGGAATACGATTCCACCCTGGATGTGCTTCGCTATCTTCGACGCGTGGAATTTGAGTGCCGTCGAATGAGCGCTCGACAGGACAGAACCGATCACCGCAGCGAGGGTAATTCTGGACTCTGTAGGCTGCCATCCTGTTTCGCTATATTCCGGAGGTCGTTAGCAGACGGAAATTTAATTAAACGCACACGAATCTACTTAAATGGCGAATACAACTCTCACACATGTATGCAGATCAGGAGTAGAATTCGTGACCTGTGCCTAGTTCCAATCCCATGTAACTGTATCCATTCTAATACTATTTGATTATATTGTGTTAGGCCGCATGAGACTCATATTCAGCATTTCTGCTGACTATACTTGTAATTTTACTTAAAGCCAGGTAGACAAAAATTTCAAACGTAATAAGTTTCGATATGATATTGCATGTCAGGATGCATCGTTCTTCTGAACAACACATGCACTGCACTGTCGTGATCGTCCACCGACACTAGGCAGCGACTTCCGCTTAAAATTTCCTTCCCCGTACGGGAATTACATTATGTGTCTACGACTACGTACTACGACAATGGATCGACGAATGTAAGTGTCGGTCTGGTCGTGAATCGTGCGCGGAGAGCCAATCGGTTAATATGGCCGCTCGCGTAAAGCGCGATATCAGATTTCGAGTCCCAGTCCAGCACAAATTTTCACTATCGTCATTCCATTATATAGCTGATGGTCGTCCGTATTCTATGAGGACATTTCTGGAAAACTAAAAAAGGACGCATTCGGCCTATGGTAATATACCCTTAAGGAAAAGTATCGTCTGTATTTGCTGCGAATACGTTTCATATAATATATATTAAGTTTCAGTTCACACTCTCGTCACTTCTTTACAACGCTATTCTGGAACATAACTTTTGAAAATTTCTGAAGTTGAAATGAAGCAAGGTTGCTAACGTCTAACACGAGTGTCACTTCATACCGTTGTAGACATTTGTTTCACATAAACTATTAATATTCAATACGTTTGTTCAGTTCTCAAGTTCACCCTCACTCACTCAGTCTGTAGGTGACGACGTGACCTAAAGAATCACTCCACCCGCAGTTGATTCTGCTGAAAACGCACGTGTGGCCAAGTCGTAAAACCTTACATTCTCAGCAACAAGGTCCGTAGAATATTCATTTTCGCAATTGACTTGCCCGGTCGGTAGGTAATGTACACATACAACCCCGCGTAAAACTGCTTCCGTTCTGAGGACAGACACTTTAATTTCCCCTATTGGCTGTATTATGATCACATTTAATTATATGAGTCACTAATTACGGCGCTGTGCCATTTTGCTAGCGCTTATTCTCTTCGTCGTAACTTTATACAGCCACTTAAATACGCTGGGCGACGTAAAAAGAAGCGCATAAATCGAACGAGCTGATACAGGCTTCAAAATATTTACTCCTAAATCTATACTCTTCAAGCAATCTAAGTATGAGACGATGGCATAGGAAGTAACCCTGAGAAACTGCAAGTATCAGAATGCCAGTGTCAACAAGGAAAATTAATGCACGCAAACTTTAAGTTCAACAAAGATAATTTACTATTTACGCAACAGTATTGTACATTACGGATACAGGGATAACATGGACATTCGACCAAATATACACACATCTAAAAAAGTTTTGCATCACCCCAGTTCCCAGATCTCCTGAAGATAGACGTTGACTGTGGATATTGTATCACAGACAGAGTCCCAGTGACTGTTCAGACACGTCAGTAAACCCGCCCAAAGATGTAAACAACCATGCATGAGCAGCGCCTATTAGACGGAGGGCGTCCGACAGCCGATCAGTTCCAGGCATTCCACCAGGAAGGAGGTACACGGCTCGTGTTGTCTGTAGTTCAACCATGCCTTGACGGTCAATACCACAGTTCGATCGCGTCCGCATTGTTACTTTCTGCCAGGAAGAGCTCTCATGTAAGTTCAAAAATGGCTCTGAGCACAATGGGACTTAACATCTGAGGTCTTCAGTCCCCTAGAACTTAGAACTACTTAAACCTAACTGACCTAAGGACATCACACACATTCATGCCCGAGGCAGGATTCGAACCTGCGACCGTAGCAGTCGCGCGGCTCCGGACTGAAGCGCCTAGAACCGCTAGGCCACTGCGGCCGGCATCTCATGTAAGTGTCCAGGCGTCTCGAAGTGAGCCAGAGCGCTGTTTTCTGACATGGAGGAGACACAGAGAGACAGGAACTGTCGATGACATGCCTCGCTTAGGCCGCCCAAGGGCAACTACAGCAGTGGATGACCGCTACCTGCGGATTATGGTTCGGAGGAATCCTGACAACAACGCCACCATGTTGCGTAAATGCTTTTCGTGCAGCCACAGGACGTTGTGTTAGAGCTCAAACTGTGCACAATTGGCTGCTTTATGCGCAAATTCACTCCCGACGTCCATGGCGAGGTCCATCTTTACAACCACGACAAAAAGCAGCGCGGTACAGATGAGCCCAGCAACATGCCGAATGGACCGCCCAGGACTGACATCACGTGTTCTTCACCGATGAGTGTCAGAGACGTCTTTGGAGGCAACCCGGTCAGGCTAAACGCCTTAGACACACTGTCCAGCGATTGAAGCAAGGCGGAGATTCCCTGATGTTTTAGGGTGACATTATGTGGTCCGATGTACGCTGCTGGTGGTCAAGCCGCCGTAACGACTGTTCGATACATGAATGCCATACTCCGACCGACGGTGAAACCATATCGGGAGCATATTAGCGAGGCGTTCGTCTTCATGGACTACAATTCGCGGCTCCATCGAGCACATCTTGTGACTGACTTCCTTCAGGATAACGACATCGCTCGACTAGAGTGGCCAGCATGTTCTCCAGACATGAACCCTATCGCACATGCTTGGGATAGAATGAAAAGGGCTGTTTATGGTCGACGTGTCCCACCAACCACTCTGAGGGATCTACGCCGAGGAGTGGGACAATCTGGACCAACACTGCCTTGATGAACTTGTTAATAGTATGCCACGACGGATACAAGCATGCTTCAACGCTAGAGGACGTGCTACTGGGTATTAGCAGTACCAGTGTGTAGATAAATCTGAACCACCACCTCTGGAGGTCTCGCTGCAAGGTGGTACAACATGCAATGTGTGGTTTTATGAGTAATAAAAAGGGCGGAAATGATGTTGATGTTGATCTACATTCCAATTTTCTGTACAGGTTCCGGTACTCTCGGAACCGGGATGATTCGAAACATTTTTTGATGTTGTACTAGGCAGCCCGTGAAAAAAAGGTGAGCCAGTTGACCATGCAACTGCAAATCCTCTTCCGGCTTCATCTGGGACTTATGGCACTGATCACGTCACGTATTTGTCCAGGAAATTTGGACCCAGACGTAGATACACATTCGATGAACTTAAGGCATTGATTGTCTCTGTCATTACTGCTATTCCTAAACTTTTAATTCCTATTGATGTTTTCGAAAGCCATACGTTTGTAATCCAATATGGTTGAATTTTGATTCTATTAGCTCCTTCAATTTATAAAGACCATTTTCAGCCATCTTGTATGTATGAGAAAACTTATCAACACCCTTTTTAACCGGTAAAGCCTGTTTGACGATAGTAACCAAACCAATATGTAGTTAGCATGCAACAAAACAATATGGGAAAATACGGACTGAGGAAGATCCACAGCGGATGAAACGGCTGACGTAAATATATAATGGGTCAGTTCATCTACTTAGAAGTCGGCTTAACTACGAAGCTCACCAGCTTCACTACCCCATCAGCATGTTTACGTCGACAGCCTTTAATTATCACGAGTGTCGTTAAGCTCCTTTAACGATCGATTTTATTAGTCTCTAACCTAGGGATTTAAAGTCATTACGAACTGTTTTGCATAAGTGTTAAAGTTGTACATTAGTCAACGAAAGAGGCCATTTAAACATAAAAAAGACAGTGACCAGTGAAAACCTACAAATAGGAATAAAAAATGTTCAAATGTGTGTGAAATCTTATGCTAAGGTCATCAGTCCCTAAGCTTACACACTACTTAACCTAAATTATCCTAAGGACAAACACACAAACCCATGCCCGAGGGAGGACTCGAACCTCCGCCGGGACCAGCCGCAAAGTCCACGACTGCAGTGCCTCAGACCGCTCGGCTAATCCCGCGCGGCAAAATAGGAACACACGTTGTCTTAGAGAAGTTCGCGTTACTGAACTAAGATCAATGCGCCTTCAGCTTTAGAGCACTGTAGATGCTGATTGGCGCTCATGTGACGCTGCACGGCTGATGTAACTCATGGCAATAAAGTGGTGCAGTCGTGCGATCCGGTTGTATGGAATCTGTGCAGCAAGGTGGGTGGACCTTGAGATGTGACAGAATCGCGGAACAGAGTCGTCCTGTTCGAACGTGCCCATAACACACTGTGAGTGAAGTAGCCCTACTTGTAAGTGTATCAACATTAACTGTCTAACATATATACGAGGCACAAGTTGCAATTACGTAAAAGTGTCGACAGGACAATTATTTTTACGAGTATTGTTTTAAGCCACGTTATATGGTTGCGAGTGGTTCACCACTCTGTGACCGCACAAGCTGTGTGGGGAGATAAGAGCGGCTGTTTGCCGCCGCAGAGCACGTGGCTGGCGGTTGCTACGGGGCCGTTGCTAGCGGCTAGTGTCTACACGGCCGTGGAAAAACCCGAGTGCCTGCCAGGGGCGTGTATGACCGTGTTTTCGCGCTTAGAGGTATTTAGATGCCAGCGAAAAATTGATAAATACAAAACTAAGAGTGACACGAAGGTGCGAGATGGCACTCATGGACAGAAAAATACGTAAAACGAAATTATCTAGACGCGCCGCAAAAACAAATAATACTTTAAAAGTTATTGTCCTTTTAAAAATTGTAAATTTATGTTAGTCAAAAGATCATATCTCAGCAAAGCTTTTGCCGATTAACGTGAACAAAGTGTTTGCGGATGCGGCAAATAGAGCTGCATCGAACAATCATAGCAGATTTAGCATAGTGTGTGCCATTTTTCAATGAGAGGTTAGAATATGGGATTCGACAAAGAGTAACTATGATTTTTATAACAGATAAATGTAAAGAGACGAAACTAGCGGCAGCATTCTAAAGATTAAAGAGGCAGATGAGTAATTAAGTGGGTACTATTAGTTGTTTGTTTATGTTTAGTATAAAAAATCCGGTGAAAGAAAAACCATTCCACAAGAACATTATTTGTCAAGAAACGGTGGCAGATAGAGAAAATTGGACTTTAAATTGTTATTGCCCGTAAAATTTCCATATTTTTCAATATATCATATATGTTTCTGCGTTTGGTTTTAGAATACTTCTAATTTTTGTTAAACATTGTTTTGAGTTAGGCAGTCGTTTCGAGGGTGGATATAGCGGCTATCTTTGATGACAGTTGGTTTTGAGCGACGCTAAGAGCCGGATGTAGTAGTGGATTGGTAGACACGTTCAGGGACAAGTATGTACGTAGCGACGTTCGAAAGCGATCAAGTGGAGCGCGGTATAGTGGTTTAGAACAGTAGACAAGAGAGTATTTTGTGAATTGTGAACAGGCTGTCGATTGCCGTGATCGCGACATATGAATTTTATAGTGAAGTGTTGTAGCATCAGTTGTTAAAGGCCGCACTTACGTAACAGCCCCTCACACTGCATTTTCAGTGTTTAGTGAATATATTGAAGCAAACTAAACTAGCTGTTCAAATTGTAAATCAACGTGAGTGACTCAATATTTTAAATTTCCCCGCCAAACCGACCTGCATTCTTTTGTTATATTTTATTTCAGCTTAAAAATTCAGTTTACGACAGGTGTGAGCCGGCAGGCCTAAGACGGAAACGTAGCCAGACACTGAGGCCAGCCACATCGCTGGCATTTTCGTGCCATAGCACGTAAGGGGGGGGGGGAGGAGGGGGAGAGGGTTGTAGAGCCAAACTATTCAAACTTCAATGGGTAGTGACCAGTACCGTCGTAATTCCTCGTAGGTAACTTTTACTTCATACCGAAATTTCTATAGAAAAGTATTTATCATACAGTTCTCTATTGAGTGTTACACGTTTTTAAAAATCATCCTCAGACATAAACTGTGGGACAATGTAAAGAAATGTAAGTAACACATACCAGTGTAATGCATGATGGTGACAAACACTACACGCGCAATTACTTCAATAACTAGGCTCATGGAACGTGTATATCAGTATAATTTTCATTTAATAAGGACTGCATATAGTAGTCAATTCAGAGAAAGCAGGTGTCAAATTGTTTAATACGCTACAGCCACTGTGACATTTGCTTTCAGTGAATTGACAGCTGTACTATTATATGCAGTCTTTATTGAAATGAGAATTGTGTTACTGTATACATCCCAAGTGCCCGGTTTGTTGAGCCTAAAACTACATGTAAGTATTGAAATAACTGTGTTTACAGTGTTTCTCACCATCAGGCACTATACTGGTATGTGTTACTTTTTTTAATTTTCGTACATTGATCTGCAGCTTACGTCTGACGATTACGTGGTTAATACTTTTCCATAAAAATTTCGGAATCAAGTAATGGTTATCAACAAGGAACGGTGAACCACTAGCAACCATGTGACGTGGCTTAAAGACAGTGTTCGTAAAAAGTTTCTAACTGGCGGAGGCTAGGGGCGAGTGTCACGTCACATTCGGGAGATTCGGTTTCATATTCTACAGGAACTGCTGCTGTTACTGGCGGAAGGGACTGCCTGCAGTGGACCTTTTGAGCCATTGCTCACAGAAAGCGTTTCCAATACTTGAAACCAAACATAAACTATACTGTAGCTGTCCGAAGAATTTTGCGGTGGTCAACCGAATAGTGACTTTGTGTCTTTTCAAATTATGCATTTATGACGCGTTTTATTTGAAATTTAGTGTAGTTATGATAGCAGGTGGTACTGTGAAGTTGTGGAAGTTTCTCTGGCATCCAAAAAGTGCACCCGTCATTGAACTTGCCATCAACATTAGCCAAGATTTTTATACAAATATTCTCGATGACCTAATGTTGCCATTTCTTATACATCTTCCATGATAGCAACCGTGTTCACAAATCTGCATGTATACGTTATACGTTTCTGATTTGATGAACGCTCTGCTCCTTCTCGCTCCCTCCCCCCCCCCCCCCGGACCCCCTCCCTCCCTACTGGCTCGTTGAACAGACCGAAGTTAATAAATCAGAAAATGATTGGGACTATTGCCAAGAGTGATCGAATCGTGACGGTTTTGTATCTCTACGTGTTCTTACTGTCAAATAATGGCTTCAGCTAGAGGTGATATGCCGGAAGGAACTTGTGTGATCTGTTCTCCGTCGATCGGCGTCAGCTATTAAGGCCGGAGGTAGTGTTACACAGTAATAGTTTGATGATCACTGAAGGTAAGGAGTCCTTGTCCGGTGTATTTGGTTGCCACTGCATACCACCTAAAAACGTTTATCAGCGAGTAACTACACATGATATTACAATTACTCCTTTGTTTGAGGAGGAATAGTAGCGAGTATTTCTAACAATTTAAGTGTTACCTGTATAAACACCTGTGAAACCACATCTCCAAATAACGAATTACGTTGCTCAATTCACTGGTTGCAAAATCATACCAACTTCATTACAGTAAGCGGTGGCCAACTGTGGGAACCATGTTTTGTTCCTAAGTGCTAATTTATAGACAAGTTGTACGCCTTTTTTTCGACATCATGGCTTACTGTACGTGTGTAATTTGTACATGGCCGGCCGCTGTGGTCGAGCGGTTCTAGGCGCTTTAGTCCGGAACCAAGCTGCTGCTACGGCCGCAGATTCGAATCCTGCCTCGTGCATGGATGTGTGTGATGTTCTTAAGTTAGTTAGGGTTAAGTAGTTGTAAGTATATGGCCTCAGACATTAAGTCCCACAGTGATTAGAGCCGTTTAATTTGTACATGACTCTGAAAAGGATTTGAATGACGTGTTATTGTTATGTGTTAGAGCTGAAAAGAAAGAAGAATGGGAAACCGCTTTTTTGGTATGAAACCTCGGTCGGCACATTTTTAATGCGACTGTATTATTTCGCGGGAAAAAAGCGGAAATGTTATTCTGTCGCACATGTCAAATCAGCATTTAGTGGCTTTTATTGTGGACGTACACTGCCGGAAAAAATATGATGACTGTATATTCCACCTGTAAGATAGTAGACGCACTGATAGCGGTTTCAGAGTTGTCAGCCAACATATACCGCCATCTGCGTCTACCTTTTAATAGGCAATGCTCATAGCCAGAAGGTTTAGTGTTGTGTATACAGCTAACTGAGCAAATCTGAAAAGGACAGATTGTGGTCTTCCGAGTGGCGAAATGGTCCTTTTGGAGAATTACCACGTAAGTTGGACGTACTGCGTCCTCAGGATCGTCGTATTGTTAGTGCAGCAATGGTAGATCATGCAGCTACCACAGCGCAGATAAGAGGGTTTGTGACCCAAGACGTGTCAACATCAAATGTTGCGAATCGGTTATTAGTAGTGGAATTACGCGCACGCACAGCTGTAGCCCGCCTTCCAGTCGACGTGTTCGGCTCGATTGGTGCTGTCACAGGATCACATGGAAGATGGAGTGGCGCGCAGTGGTCTTAAGCGATGAAACTAGATACTGCCTCCATGTAAGTAATGGTCGTTTGGGCGTACGACGTAGACCTGATGAGCACTATCTCGTAGAGTGCTTTCGTCAAAGCCACACTGTCCCCACCCCAGACCTTATCGTCTGGTGCAGTTCTCGTTCACCTTTAGTGTTTCAGGGAACTACGTTAACCAGCGCTCGGTTAAGTGCAGAATGTTGTTCGACTAGTTCTTTTGCCATTGCTGCAACAGGAAGGGAAAGGTGATGTGTTGTTCTAACAGGGTAAACGCTATGTGCTCTGCGAGACGTGCAGTAGCTTCACTGGTCAGTAAAATCTCAGCACATGTTTCCAGTCGAACACGAGTGGGATGTGGTAGTACGAGAATGACTCGTACGACTCGTCAGCCAAAAACTCTTACAGAACTACTTGAACATGTCGAGCAGTTGTCATCTGTACAATCGAGTGGATGGCGGAGTCAGGGCCTGCACTGTCGCCCGAGGAAGTTACACCACGTATTAATGTGGGTAACGCAGCACTGATCTGTAAATGTTATCATTTCGTGTATTCTATCTGCACTATTGCAACAATAAATCTCTAGTTGGTCGGGTGTACTTTTCTTTGCAGCATTGTAAGAAGTTGGGACCATACAACATAATACAAAAAAAGCACGCACGGTGAAGGAATTATCCGAATGGGACCGCAGTTGGTAGATGTGACAAAAGACATACACATTTTCAGAATGGAGTATAAGTATCGTCACTGATAGTCCCACTTCTAAATAAGCCCCGATGATCAGCAAACAGGTTGCCTGGAGAAGGCGTGGACTGCCGTTGGATATGACCAGATTGTCGCCCGCCATAGTTGCCATTTATTATCATAACAGGTCCACTCTGCTTGTCATCCGCAGCAACCTTACAGTACAGTGATACGTCGACGATATTCTACGTCTCGTTTTTCTGCCCTTCATGAGAAGCCATCCTGGGCTTGTTTTTTAGCAAGATAATTCCCACCCGCTCACGACGACAGTTTCTACCGTTTGTTTTGTTACCTGACCAACCGCAGTTCGGTCAGCATGGTCGCTGGATCTATCCTCAACTGAGAACATTTGGAGCATTGCGGGCAGGCCCCTCCAGCCCGCTCGGGATTTTGACGATCTAACCTGCCAATTGGACATAATTCAGCACAGTATCCCTCAGGAGGACCCTTAACGGTTCTACCAACAAGGGCCAAGCCCAATAACTGATTTCGTAAGGGTCAGAGATGAAGTTTTCTCTCTCTTGAAAAGATCATCTACTTTTTCTAAAACTATAGTCGTGTGTTTGTCTGTATGTGTACATCCCACCGACCGATTCCAATCCCATTCGGATAATTCCATCGTGGCTTATCGGAGGACATTTTTTTCTCATAGAATGTACTAAATAGAATGTATTACACTGAGCTGAGCCTACGCATGCCGTATAATCGTAATCCATTCCAGCCTGGGTGGCTGCTTATGGGACCTAACACTGATTGTTGTGCATATTTGGTGGAAATGTATGGCATCACCTGCCCTTACTTTTTCTCACATAGTGCAACATTTCTTTTGTGCCAGAAACACGATTTCTCAGATGTCACTTCGAAATAAGCCCCGATGATCAGCAAACAGGTTGCCTGGAGAAGGCCTGGACAGAAATGATACAGGATTTGGGCTGGAAATCATTAAAAGAAAGGCGTTTTTCGTTGCGACGGAATCTTCTCACGAAATTCCAATCACCAACTTTGTCCTCCGAATGCGAAAATATTTTGTTGACACCGACCTACATAGAGCGGAAGGATCACCACGATAAAATAAGAGAAATCAGAGCTCGTACGGAACGATATAGGTGTTCATTCTTTCCGCGCGCTGTACGAGATTGGAATAATAAGGAATTGCGAAGGTGGTTCGATGAACCCACTGCCAGGCACTTAAATGTGATTTGCAGAGTATCCATGTAGATGTAGATGTAGATGTAACAGATACGGTCGAGGCTCCAATCTGAGCTGTTAATAAATATTCAGGTAACTTCCAATACCCTGCCTTTCCGTGTGTGGGGATAATTATCAGAGTGCTACTGGTACAAAAGATTGGCAACGGGCGAGGAAGTGGTTTAAGGTGTTCATTTAAGGCAAACGCCTCTTTGGAGGATAAACATGGACCATGGGAGAATTTAACTGTACGCCACAAAGATGTTTTAGTGTAGAAGATCGTTGAAAAATTAAGCATCGAATTCAATTTTCGATTATGTTAATTTACAGTAATTTTAGCATGATTAAAAGGACGTGAAACTACAATGACGGACATAAAAGATGAGAAAAATTTAAAGGCTCAGGGAACGAGTTTCAGTGGCTCAGTGGCCATAGTGTGGTTCCATACGTCCTGGACTGGATCCCTTATCAGTACCACTACATTTATGTGGCACTAACCACTTATTTCACGTCTGAAAAGTTTTGTTAGTATGAGAAATACACACTTGCAAAGTGATTCTTGATATTTTCCTACAATAATTAACGCTTCCAGCAACCTACAGGTTGATTTGAACACCACAGTCTATTATTTGGAATATTCCTATTGGTGGTAGCTTGTGGCCTTCCTGCAACCCTTGAACTGACATACACGGTTGAATCTTTGAAGTGCCAAACTGGACAAGTTATACAATTCAAACATAGGAGGAAAGATATAGCTTACTTCCTGCAACATGTCTATGTCTAAGATAGCGCTGTGCTAGTCAAACCAATCTACGGGTTACTAAGTGCGTTAAGATTATTCATGAAATTTTGGAATCGTAAGCGACAAGGCTACAATAGGAAGAGAATGAAAAATGTGACGAACGAAAGAAATTGTGTCTCGCTGCAATGTCGTCAAGTCGCTGGGCTGGTCATATAGCAAGGATTTAAAAGGACAGTCCATATTGTCTACTATATCTTGTGCAACATAAAGAAACAAAAGAAGGAACCAAATAAGAAGTGTTACAAGGAACAGTCGAGGAATGATATATAGCCAAATATGAGACACAAGTGAAGGAACAAGTGAGACACAAGTTGAAGGAACCTTTGTATTACATCTAAGAAATAGAACTTTAAAAAGTGAGTCACGGATCAAACTTAGGGTTTGCAAACCGATTTATCGAGTGCTTGAGTATTAGGTTGAGCTTATGGGCGACATCAAACCAGACGAAAACCTGATAATAGAGTTGATACATGATACTTACCTATAAGTAAGAAATTCTTCCTAACGAACCTCTCAATTAGGCGTCCTTTGCATCACTGCTCTTTTTAAGAAGTAATACTAGGTATAAAAGTCGAATCCTACAATCGCTCTAATTAAATCAAATGTGACTAGTACAATGATTTCATTAGCCTATCTGGTTATCGTTGTCCCTGATTGCACCAAATTCGTAGCTTCAACTAAGGAAAACAAAAACAGTGAACAGACATGAATTTCTTCTCGTTCGTTTAACCTCAGTGGTATTTTCAGTACCATGCGTTATCATGTGTAGAGATTCAACTCTTAACTAAGACTTCCGCATCACATTCCGGTCTTGAATGAATCTCTTCTTTTGCCGGCCACTGATTACCGATAAAATATTTTTCATTATCATCATTCGAACAGTCTTTTGGGGACCACATACATGCAAGCGTTTGCAAAGTCGTCTATCAAAACATGTTCGATCTGCGGAGTGGATGCTTAACCTACGTTTTCGAGAGGTTTCTGTTGAGCACATAAGCGCATCAGTTTCCATTGAAACCAGTTTGATATTCATTAGGCTAATATCTGCTGATACGTAGTGATCACAGTCGATGACCAAAGTCAATATCTGAATTATTTCCTCTTCAGCCGCTTGTCAGGGTTGCTTGAAATCTAAAGAACTTCAGAATATGTATTTATATCGAAAACGGATTTCATTCATGCTGGAGGAGGGTTATTTTTGCAGGAACTTAGCGCCCATCACGATGAAACAGCTTGAGAGAGGAAGCATAACAGGAACTATATTGTACTCAGCCTTCTTTCTTACAAGGACAGCACTCCTCCTCCTCCTCCTTAGGAAGTGAGAAGACTGATAGACAACTGCTCGCAGTAGATAGAACGATTGTTGGTTGGTTGGGATGCCAGTGCCTAGAACATGTGTGGAGACGCAGCAACACCAACAGCAGAGGTGAGTACCTTCTGGAATTTTTATACAAAAGCAACATGGAAATCCGGAATAGAGTCAGGGAACCTCCATTCAGGAATATGAGAAGGCAAGAGGTAATTGACATAACTTCTGGGTTCACTGTATCTATGTGGTACTGGAGCTATCCTTATCTGAGCACATGTATATTATCCTTGAGGGTTAAATGGGTGTTGAACAGACCGTGGCCTAGAGGAATCCTAGAATCCTAGAAATACCGGCTGGTAATAATATATCGAAGACTAAACTCACGCTTATCTGAAGTCAGAAATTAGATACAATATACATTAGATTTCGAGGAAATACCATTATGACCTCGTATTTAGGAAACTGCAAAATCATCAAGAGATGCACAAACAGACAGCAGACAGTTTAAGTACACTCCTATTTAGGCTGTTTCAGATTAATCTAGCAGCAGGAATTATTTCTAATACTTGGAGTACAGTGAAGGTTGTTAAAATTCCAAAGCCAAGGAGAACTGATCGTATCAAGGCAAACTATATGAGACCTTAATGTGAAAATGACCTGAAATCGAAAGGAAGCACGTAAGATGACAGTTCAACCCTGCAAGAAGGACAATGGGCGAAATATCGGGAGGCTCGTGTCTTATACTTCCTTGTGATTAAGCAAGCTAAATTATCATTTCGGAAGTTATTCTGTGAGCAAATGGAAGTTACAGCTGCTTACGCTAGACTTCACAAAATCCTCACTAGAATATCAACTAATCCAGGAGGTTCTCTGAGGAAGGATGGTGTTGAGTATACGAGGACAGCCAATGAGACGATGTATGTGCTCCATTACCCACTCCCCTCAATGTATTCTGGCAGATAGACCAAATCCAGTCTCTAAGACTCACTGGTTTACAGACAAAAGGAGAATTGAGAATCTGCCAAAGAAAGGTCATGCTTAAAATAATGGTGAGCAGTGGGAATGATTCAACCGTGCAAGTCACCAAGCCAGGTGGAATCTTCCAGCTCTAGTATACAGACAGCAGACAGTTTAAGTACACTCCTATTTAGGCTGTTTCAGATTAATCTAGCAGCAGGAATTATTTCTAATACTTGGAGTACAGTGAAGGTTGTTAAAATTCCAAAGCCAAGGAGAACTGATCGTATCAAGGCAAACGATATGAGACCGATCAGTCGGTCCTCCTTTCATTTAAAGATATTACAAAAACTGATTTATGTGTTACATTAGGGAAAGGGGACTCACTAAGGTTCCTCTGCATGTACATCAACGCGCATAACAACTAGACAAATAACGGTAAACAGCACTTTACCAGCTCATTAGCAAGGTGGAAAAATCAGAACATATAACGGGAATTGCTGCCTGCGTGTTCCTGCTTTTAGCAATACGATCTTCGAATCCTTGGTTGGAACTGCAGAGGAGCGTAGCATTCAAACCACCATATGTAGGTGGATTAAGATCGTGTCGAGGAGAAGATAGGTAAAAGTCTACGTTGAATGACAAACTGGTGATCAACACCAAAAGTGAATGCCCGCCAGAAAGGGTATTGTCCCCACTATTGTGGAACCTAGTGGTGCGTGAACACTGAGACCCTAAATACTAAAGGCTACTTTTTTCCTGAAGAGGGGCAGTAGCCTTTTCAGTAGTTGCAGGGGCAACAGCCTGGATGATTGACTGACCTGGCCTTGCAACATTAACCAAAACGGCCTTGCTGTGCTGGTACTGCGAACGACTGAAAGCAAGGGGAGACTACGGCCGTAATTTTTCCCGAGGGCATGCGGCTTTATTGTATGGATAAATTATGATGGCGTCCTCTTGGATAAAATATTCCGGAGGTAAAATAGTCCCCCATTCGGATCTCCGGGCGGGGACTACTCAGGAGGACGACGTTATCAGGAGAAAGAAAACTGGCGTTCTACGGATCGGAGCGTGGAATGTCAAATTCCTTACTCGAGAAAATTTAGAAATGGAAATTGAAGTTAGATGTATTAGGAATTAGTGAAGTTCGCTGGCAGGAGGAACAAGACTTTTATCAGGCGCATACAGGGTTATAAATACAAAATCAAAAAGGGGTAATGCATAGGTCGGTTTAATAATGAATAAAAAAATAGGAGTGCGGGTAAGCTACTACAAACAGCATAGTGAACGCATTATTGTGGCCAAGATAGACACGAAGCCCATGCCTACTACAGTAGTACAAGTTTATACGCCAACTGGGTATGCAGATGATGAAGAAATTGATGAAATGTATGATCAGATAAAAGAAATTATTCAGGTAGTGAAGGGAGACGAAAATTTAATAGTCATGGGTGACTGGAATTCGAGAATAGGAAAAGGGAGAGAAGGAAACATAGTAGGTGAATATGGATTTGGGCTAAGAAATGAAAGAGGAAGCCGCCTGGTAGAATTTTGCACAGACAATAACTTAATCATAGCTAACACTTGGTTCAAGAATCATAAAAGAAGGTTGTATACATGGAAGAACCCTGGAGATACTAAAAGGTATCAGATAGATTATATAATGGTAAGACAGAGATTTAGGAACCAGGTTTTAAATTGTAAGGCACTTCCAGGGGCGGATGTGGACTCTGACCACAATCTATTGGTTATGAACTGTAGATTAAAACTGAAGAAACAGCAAAATGGTGGGAATTTAAGGAGATGGGACGTGGATAAACTGAAAGAACCAGAGGTTGTAGAGAGTTTCAGGGAGAGCATAAGGGAACAATTGACAGGAATGGGGGAAAGAAATACAGTAGAAGAAGAATGGGTAGCTCTGAGGGATGAAGTAGTGAAGGCAGCAGAGGATCAAGTAGGTAAAAAGACGACGGCTAATAGAAATCCTTGGGTAACAGAAGAAATTTTGAATTTAATTGATGAAAGGAGAAAATATAAAAATGCAGTAAATGAAGCATGCAAAAAAGAATACAGACGTCTCAAAAATGAGATCGACAGGAAGTGCAAAATGGCTAAGCAGGGATGGCTAGAGGACAAATATAAGGATGTAGAGGCTTATTTCACTAGGGGTAAGATACATACTGCCTACAGGAAAATTAAAGAGACCTTTGGCGAAAAGAGAACCACTTGTATGAATAGCAAGAGCTCAGATGGAAACCCAATTCTAAGCAAAGAAGGGAAAGCAGAAAGGTGGAAGGAGTATATGGAGGGTCTATACAAAGGCGATGTACTTGAGGACAATATTATGGAAATGGAAGAGGATGTAGATAAAGATGAAATGGGAGATACGATACTGCGTGAAGAGTTTGACAGAGCACTGAAAGACCTGAGTCGAAACAAGGCCCAGGGAGTAGACAACATGCCATTAGAACTACTGATGGCCTTGGGAGAGCCAGTCCTGACAAAACTGTACCATCTGGTGAGCAAGATGTATGAGACAGGCGAAATACCCTCAGACTTCAAGACGAATATAATAATTCCTATCCCAAAGAAAGCAGGTGATGACAGATGTGAAAATTACCGAACTATCAGTTTAATAAGTCACGGATGCAAAATACTAACGCGAATTCTTTACAGACGAATGGAAAACTGGTAGAAACTAACTTTGGGGAAGATAAGTTTGGATTTCGTAGAAATATTGGAACACGTGAGGCAATACTGACCTTACGACTTATCTTAGAAGGAAGATTAAGGAAAGGCAAACCTATGTTTCTACCATTTGTAGACTTAGAGAAAGCTTTTGACAATGTTGACTGGAATACTCTCTTTCAAATTGTAAAGGTGGCAGGGGTAAAATACAGGGACCGAAAGGCTATTTACAATTTGTATAGAAACCAAATGGCAGTTATAAGAGTCGAGGGGCATGAAAGGGGAGCAGTGGTTGGGAAGGGAGTGAGACAGGGTTGTAGCCTCTCCCCGATGTTATTCAATCTGTATATTGAGCTAGCAGTAAAGGAAACAAAAGAAAAATTCGGAGTAGGTATTAAAATCCATGGAGAAGAAATAAAAACTTTGAGGTTCACCGATGACATTGTAATTCTATCAGAGACAGCAAAGGACTTGGAAGAGCAGTTGAACGGAATGGACAGTGTCTTGAAAGGAGGATATAAGATGAACATCAACAAAACAAGGATAATGGAATATGGTCGAATTAAGTAGGGTGATGCTGAGGGAATTAGATTAGGAAATGAGACACTTAAAGTAGTAAAGGAGTTTTGCTATTTGGGGAGCAAAATAACTGATGATGGTCGAAGTAGAGAAGATATTAAATGTAGACTGGCAATGGCAAGGAAAGCGTTTCTGAAGAAGAGAAATTTGTTAACATCGATTATAGATTTAAGTGTCAGGAAGTCGCTTCTGAAAGTATTTGTATGAAGTGTAGCCATGTATGGAAGTGAAACATGGACGATAAATAGTTTGGACAAGAAGAGAATAGAAGCTTTCGAAATGTGGTGCTACAGAAGAATGCTGAAGATTAAATCGGTAGATCACATAACTAATGATGAAGTATTGAATAGAATTGGGGAGAAGATGAGTATGTGGCACAACTTGACAAACAGGAGGGACCGGTTAGTAGGACATGTTCTGAGGCATAAAGGGATCACAAATTTAGCATTGGAGGGCAGCGTGGAGGGTAAAAATCGTAGAGGGAGACCAAGAGGTGAATACACTAAGCAGATTCAGAGGGATGTGGGTAGCAGTAAGTACTGAGAGATGAAGAAGCTTGTAAAGGATAGTGTAGCATGGAGAGCTGCATCAAACCAGTCTCAGGACTGAAGACCACAAAACTACATCTTTTGCCAAGGATACACACACGATTAGCACGTACAAATACTTCTTAAATTTGCTAGTACTGTTAGAACAGTGGCAAAATGTTCAGCTCTAAGAAAACTCTTATAGTACCATTTGCAAGATAGCATATCCAGCACATGTACCTTAAGGTTTTCGAAGAAGCTCTACATGTAGATGGGTAGTGAAATATTAGGGTGGCTCTGTATGCGAAACAGTCATGGGCCACTCACACAAAGAATGTATGTTCGAAGGCGAAAGGTACCTTTATGAGCAATAGAAGAGTCTGTGGCAGCAAATGGCGTCCAAACCCCAAGATATATATACATCACTATAATATAAACTATATACTTCAAGGAGCTATGGCATAACGGAACAAAGAACATACATCAAAAAGCCGGACGGTGTGGCCGAGTGGTTCAAGGTCTTTAGTCTGGAACCGCGCGACCGCAACAGTCGCAGGTTCGAATCCTGCCTCGGGCATGGATGTGTGTGATGTCCTTAGGTTAGTTGGGTTTAAGAAGTTCTAGGTTCTATGGGACTAATGACCTCAGATCTTAAGTCCCATAGTGCTGAGAGCCGTTTGTGGGTCACGTCGTCCTTAAACAGCCCTTTTCAATCTGTCCCAGGTTTGTTCGATACGGTTGATGTCTGGAGAACATGGTGGTCACTCTAGTCGAACGATGTCATGATCCTGAAGGATAGTTACTCACAAGATGTGCTTGATGCGAGCGCGAATTGTCGTCCATGAAGACGAATACCTTGCCAATGTGCTGCCGATATAGTTGCACTGTCGGTCGGAGGATGGCATTCACGTATCGAACAGCCGGTACGAGCCTTCCTTGACCAGCGGCGTACATCGGCCCCACATTATGCCACCCCAAAACATCAGGGAACCTCCATCTTGCTGCACTGTGTCTAAGGCGTTCATGCCTGACCAGGTTACCTCCAAACACGTCTCCGACGATTGTCTGGTTGAAGGTATATGCGACACTCATCGGTGAAGAGAACGTGATGTCAGTCCTGAGCGGTCCATTCGGCATGTTGTTGGGCCCATCTGAACCGCGCTGCTTGGTGTCGTGGTTTTTAAGACGGACCTCGCCATGTACGTCGGGAGTGAAGTTGCGCATCATGCAGCCTATTGTGTACAGTTTGACTTGTAACACGACGTCCTGTGGCTGTACGAAAATCATTTATGCAACATGGTGGCGCTGCTGTCAGCGATCCTCCTAGCCGTAATCCGTAGGCAGCGGTCATCCACTGCTGTAGCAGTCCTTGGGCGGCCTGAGCGAGGCATGTCATCGGCAGTTCCTGTCTCCCACTGACAATTCTCCTCCATGTCAGAACAACATCGCTTTGGTTCATTCCGAGACGCCTGGACACTTCCATTCTTGAGAGCGCTTCCTGGCACAAAGTAACAATGCGGACGCGATCGAACCGTCAAGGTATGGGTGAACTACAGACAAGACTAACCGTGTACCTCCTTCCCGGTGGATTGACAGGAACTGATCGGCTGTCGGACCCGCTCCGTCTAATAAGTGCTGCTCATGCATGGTTGTTTATATCTTTGGGCGGGTTTAGTGTCATCGCTGAACAGTCGAAGGGACTGTGACTATGATACGATATCTCCAGTCAATGTCTGTCTTCAGGAGTTCTGGATACCGGGGTGGTGCATAACATTTTCTGATGTGTGTAGAACAGAATGTAGCAACTAAGAACATTGGCAAGGAGCAGAGACTGGACAGCTTTGACATGACACTCGGTATTAGCAGCTCATCCACTGCTGGGGTGGTGGAATTGTTGGACACGCTTCCATTACCGCTGCGTTTTAAAATGAAGGCAGTAGCATGCTGCCCAGGCAAAAAACGGAAAATAAATAGTTATTTTTAGGATGTCAAGAATGTCACACCACTAGAGGGAATATGATGAACACAAGATCGGCCATAGAAATGGCAGATGGCTTTACAGTAACTTCCAGCTGCTTTAGTAAACGTTTAGGTGAAACAACTGAAAGTATGGAGCAGTGGAAGAACGAACCACGGCACCGTGCAGGAATCATAGTCTGGTTTACCGACGGGTCGGAAACAGATGAAGGAACCGGAGTAGACAGGGTACAGCCTAGGCTAGTCTAAGCAGTCTCTCCAGGGAAGCTGGACGTGGTTTTATAGGATGAAATGTCCACTATTAGGGTGTGCGCTGAGGAGAAACTGCGAAAGCGCTACAGAGATCGTAGCATCTACAGTTATTCAAACAGCCGAGCAGCTTTGAAATCTCTCTCAGACCCTGCATTCAGAGCAAAGATCGTTGCCGAATGCCCTAAGCCGTCGCTCGAATTGGGGAAATGAACACGGTAAACCTGCTGTTGGGCACTCATCACACACGAATTGACATAGAGGTAATGAGCAAGCTGAGAGGCTCTCTAGGAGAGATGCCATTTATTTCACTGGAAGGTGCCTTACCCATCAATAAAGCGATGGTTAAATCAAAGCAAAGATTTGTATCCGAGGGAGACATGTGGATTATTGGACAATGGCCCAAAAACAAAAATATGACAGGCTAATGTTACAAAGGTTTTGTAGGAGAAGGTCTTTTCCTGGGCTTAGAACTAATGGCAGAAACTTAAAGAAGCACCTACATCCGATGGGTGTAGAAAAAGAAGCCGCCATATATAGGCTGTGTGATGAGAGTAATGAAACCGCACCTAATTTCCCAGTGCGACCTAAACTAAACTGAACTCCGTCCGAACAGGCCTTGGAAGGCCAAACGCTACCGACCGCCCGCCGTGTTATCCTCAGCCCACTGGCGTGACTGGATGCGGATATGGAGAGGTATGTGGTCAGCACACCGTTCTACCGACCGTACGTCAGTTTCCGAGACTGGAGCCGCTACTTCTCAGTCAAGTAGTTCCTCAGTTTGCCTCGCAAGGTTGAGTGCACCCCGACTGTCAACAGTGCACGGCAGACCGGATGGTCACTCATCCAAGTGCTAGCACAGCCCGACAGCGCTTAACTTCTGTGACTTGACGGGAACCGGTGTTACGACTGCAGGAAGGCAAGTGGCTTTCTAATGCGAAGCTCTGGAGAGAAAAGACTCAGGATATTCGGTTCATCAAAACCTGAAGCAACTGTGCCCAATAAAGAACTTGTAAAGTTCCTCCTACAATTATTTAAGGGTGCTGGTTCACTTACTCTGCAGTAACACGTGATCGATTAAAGAAACAACAACCATCATTTTATTGGTTTTCGGAAACCATCCATGAATGATCGTTTCCATACACGGAGAAATAGATATTACGAAGTATTTGTCGTAACAGCAACTCTTATACTGATGTGGAATACATTGTACTGTGTTGTTGTCGGAAGACTGTTCTGCTGGTACAAGGCAAGCAAAGCGATGAAGGAGGATAAACTTTCAAGTTGGTTCATGCGCGACGCGAGAGAGAAATTTTACTCCGAGGATAAACCGCCCGGTATGGTTATTCATAATCGTGAAATGCCTGTTTAAATTTTCACAGGAACAGGCATTATGCGTGTAGGATGCACGTGTGCGCACGCTCCGGAATATACATTAAAAATATACGCGTAAATAGCGGCTGCAGCGCTGGCTAGCTGCTCCCCTTGCGAGGATTTCCGCCAGGGATCCCCACCCCAGCAGGCGCATAAATCCTCATTTCCCTCCCATTTGCTGCTCCTAATGTACCTCCTTCCCTAATTTCTTTCTCGCTCGCCTTGCCCTTTTTTCTTCTTTTACCTGCACTCCTTCGTGTTCCCTTCCGTAATTTAATTAGCGCTCTGCTCCTCCCTCTCCACTCACTATTCATCAGCCTCATCGACTTACCGTTCCGCTTTCCGGCAGACGCCAAGTTCCTTCACTTCTGCCTTTAGATTGTACTCAATTTCTCCGCTGGAGAAGTGTCAGTCAAGGAATGCTGCCACCAAGCCAGGAGTAAATTTTCTGTGTTGGAGTCCTCGTTCCTTACATTTCATCGACAGCAATGTAAGGCCATATGATTACAAAATAGTATGAAACAGGAACACTGATCCGTTTCTAAAATTATCCTTAGGAAGCCTAATTTTATACGAGAATTTACCCGCTCCTTCCATATAAAATCGTCCTTGAGAAAACTACTTTTGTAGCACTTTTGATTTAGTTTACAGTCAAAGTAACCTAATCCATTCATTTATCGTATCACACTGCAATGAGCGCCGACATTACATGTAGTATTTTCTTGATAAGAAAGTGAAGGCTCCAACGCACTGAGAAATAATTTTCACATGTAGTTCGTCATCTTCTTTTACAATCCACATATGTTTAAAATGAAAATATTTTACTGATATGTCTGATAAAACACTGCGACGCTTTTTTTTGTCGTTATTTCGAAGTTCGTGCCTAACACAAGTTGGGTAAATGTTTCTGAGTTTTACACATTACCCTTGTTCAGGCTAAGAATATTCTCACAAACTCAATCTAGTGACAACTACGAGTACTTGGAAGTGCTTGCTAATATAATCTGTGCAGTTATAATATGCTGAAATGCAATACGTGCAGTACTTATTCGAGAAACAATGTTGAAGTAAATATTCATCGTAATCTCATTAGAAACAGATTAGAGTGGTTGTAAGGTTTTACGAATCGTGAGGTATCGAGTTATCTGTACATCGTAGGTCTATACATCATAGGCCATGCAACATCTCAGTAGCAAATCAATGTTGGAGCAAATCAATAATAAAATACGTGACATGATTAAGTAATAATACTGTTAATAACAGCATTTATTAAAAATTAATTGGAATAGTTTAATTAACAGAAATAATGAAGTTAGAAGAAAATGCGAAGTGACTCGACGGGAACGTTTTTTAAATGAAATCATGAAATAAATAATGCAGATTGTGAGTATATCATCGATACGATTAACGTACAGGCTGATATGCGGACATTTAGTAACAGAAACGGAAACCCACAGAAAGAAGAAGAAGGACATCCAAATATTATACAGAAAAATGTATCAAGAAGATAGATAACTGACGGACGACGAAGTACTTGATAGACTTTTGCCATAATAATAGAAATTACACATCATATTATAAATAACGTGATCATTACAACCGAAGTGATATCAGGAAGGAAAGGGGTAAAGATCATAATTAGTCTCCGTGAGCCCTCCATCCACAGCTATCACAGACATTTATTTTGTCGGCAACTAATTGACAAAATTAAAGGCACATCGCAATACAATGGGAACCAAGAGGAAAAAGCTTACATTCCATAAACTAAAGCAAAATCTATGCCATTCCATGCCTTCAGTAGAACAAGGCCATCAGCACATTAATATAGCATTCCTCCGATGATTTCTGTTGAGGTGAAGGATTACGATTACGATTGTGTAAGAAGAAGACAAAAGCAGAGAGAAGTTGTTAACAACTTCGCAAGAGGCCGCATTTCGGCGATGATGGTTCTTAGCAACGCAAGGAACCCTGTATCATCTCCACGATTACAAGTCTTTGACGGAGGACCTAATTTTGTATATCTGACCGCTAATACAAAAAAAAAAAGCCCAGAAAGCTATGATACTCAAGTGCATATACACCAAGTATTTTTAAGGAAGTCTATGACACACGCTCCATCGCTGAACAGCCTCTAAACACAGCGGATTTCTCCTTCTCTGTGGGGTGATAGCTGTAGCTTGAGCATTCTTCCGCGTGATGTAATACAGTGAGGTCACAGAAGTCAAGAATACGTTCTAAAACTGTGTCAGACCTACTATTGCTCGGTGTAGTGCAGGATCTTGATGTTGCATGGACTCAGTAAGTCGTACGAAGTCCCCTGCAGATATACTGTGCCATCCTGCCTCTAACCATAACAGCGAAAGTGTTAGGTCCCATAAATGTTCGATGAGTAGCCAAATTATTCGTTTCTCAAACTAATAGCGAACAGTTGTGGCCCGGTGACATAGCGCATTCTCATTCATAAAAATTGTATCGTTTTTCGGGATCATGAAGTCCATAAATGGCTGCAAATGGTCTAAAAACTAGTCGAACATAACCATTCCCAGTGAACGATCGGTTCAGTTAGAACAGAAGGCCCAGTCTATTCTATGTAAACACAGCCCATGCCTTTGTGGAGCCAGCACCAGATTGCACTGTGCCTTGTTGACAATTGGGGTCCTTGGCTTCTTGGGGTCTGCGCCAGACTCAAACCCTACCGTTAGCTCTTACCAACAGAAATCGGAACCCATCTGCTCAGGCCACGGTTTCCCAGCTTGTAGGCTACAACTGACATCGTCACGAGCCCAGGAGAGGCGATGCAGGCCATCTCGTGCCGCTGGTCAAGGCATTTGCGTCTGTCGTATACTGCCATAATCCATTAACACCGGATTTCGCCGCACTGTTCTACCGAATACGTTCGTGGTACGTCCCACATAGATTTCTGTGGTTATTTCTCGCCGTGTTATTTGTCTGTTAGCACTGACAATTCTACGCAATCAACGTTGCTCTGGGTCGTTAACTGACAGCCACTGCGTTGTCAGTGGTATTCTCGTTCCACTCTTGACACTGAGGCTCTCGGAATATTAAATTCCTTAACGATTTCCGAAACTGACTGTTCGATGCGTCTAATTACAACTAGATGATGATGATGATGTTTGGTTTGTGGGGCGCTCAACTGCGTGGTTATCAGCGCCCGTACAAGATCCCAACCTTTTGCTCACTCCAATTTCGCCACTTTCTTGGATGATGATGAAATGATGAGGACAACACAAACACCCAGTCATCTCGAGGCAGGTGAAAATCCCTGACCCCGCCGGGAATCGAACCCGGGACCCCGTGCTCGGGAAGCGAGAACGCTACCGCGAGACCACGAGCGGCGGACTATTACAACTAGCATTCCATGTTTAACGTCTGTTAACTCCCGTAGTGTGGTTATAACAACATCTTCAACCTTTTCACACGAACGACCTGCGTTTATACCACCAAAGCACTGCCATTTTATACCTTTTGTGTGAGCTACTACTGCCGTGCGTATTGTGCATAACGTTACCTCGTGACTTTCGTCATCTCAGTGTAGGTACAGTGGTAGCCTGACGTCCCCCTCTGGGCAAATACGAGCCTAGTCTGCTACAAGTACGGGAAGTTAGTATTTTAAAGTTTATAATAAGTATCTTTGCATTTAATGACTGTCCCTCGGTTCTATTCATTATTTGTTTCACAAGCCCGTTTTCGGCTGTTACCCCACCATCAGGCACAGAGATTCATCACACATAATTTCACTGCACCACATATTTATCTTTGTACCTAATGAAGGTGTAACAACCGAAAACCGGTTTATGAAACAAATACTGTAGAATATTACACCAGTATTGTGTTTGTTTTTATTCATAATGAGCATCTTACTAACAAAGTCGCAGTTTTGTGAGTGTGAATTACAGATCTTCCTCTCCGTATAGAATACAATTGCGCTACGACTCTGAGTTTTGTTACATTTTGTGATCAGCCTACTCTCTATACCAAGAGTAAGCTTGCAGTGTGGCTCTACTTTCGAATTTAGTACATTATTCTGCTATTTATAATCATAGGTTATTCATTAAATTTACACTAACTGATTAACAAAATATTCAAAGAACCAATGTTACATTCATAAAACGTGACTCAGATAATCAGTCTTGTAATCGAGATAAAACTAAGCTTTACGATAAAATCTGTATGGTATTCTTGCTCGTTAGCAGTGTCACTGAAAGGGAATGGCCGTATTCCGATGCCCACTTCACCACAACAGCACATCCTTGTCTTATAGGTCAACAAAATTTTCTATATAAATACGTCATTGACTGCCTTATGAAGTAAATGTGACTTAAATTATGACCTTATGCTTCATGGGAAATTTGTCAGGTACGTCTGGAACCAGTACGCGGCGGAGAATTTTGATGTCCAATTGTGATCACCCGTTCCTAACAGTGAGAGATACATATTTTCGCAATGTATTAGTGGAGAAAGTTGACGAAAATGAGGTAGGTTACCCAGTACAAACAGAAATCGTCAGAATTAATCTACTTGAGTCCGCAACAGTCGAGGAGAGACCTTCGGACTTGCCTAAACCTGTAGGTGTGTGAGAAGTGCAAGGCTACTTCCGTTTGTATTAGAAATGTGTGAATTACTACAAGATTTCCAGAACAGAATTTTCAACATGTTACCAGATGAGGTCCATGTGAATATATGTGAAAATTATTGTGTGGTTAGACAGACAAGTCGTGCTTTTAAATCTGACCATAGTTTTACTCAGAGGAACAGAGAGATGAATGGAGACGTCGTCGTCGTATTCCAGTCAAGTATTAGACTATTGCCTATTCTGAACTCAGAGACAAAATCATTGTCATTGTTTCCGAGGTCTTCCAGTATGTCTTTCTTCACTCGGCATGCAGTTCATAGTACGACGCGGAATTCTATGACATGGCTGCCAAATAAAATTCAGTTCAGCTTCAGGACGAGAAATAATGATAGAGAATTAATTGTAGCACTGAGCATAATAGCGAAAGTGACATTGAAAAAGAAATCTTATAGCGTTTATGGAAGTGAGAAAGCTTCCGGTACAATATTGTAGAATAAGATCTTCACAAAGCTTAGAAAATTTCAGCAAAAATGCACACAGACAATTCTAAAATAAACCAAGTGGGGTAGTGAAAGTGAAAGTCATTTGTTAATTTATTGTAATTTATACTAGTACAATTCGTTACCGATGTTAGTGTATTATAACTGGCAAAACTTTGAATAATTAACAATTGATCGTTCCTGGCCTACATATCAGTGTCTTAGGTCTTCATAAATCCCAAACTTTGCGGTTATAATTACGAATCGTTCGTCAACTATAAGCGCAACTGCTGCACCAGGCACTGTTCATAGAAAAATGAATCATTTAAGCCCTGAACTTAAGAGAAAGATCTTAAGTTAACCCTACGTAGTGCAAAGCTTAGAACCTTAGGATGGCGATTACTAGATCTTTGGATGCAACTGGTAGCTATCTGATCTGTACAACCGATTACAGCTACGTGGGACGGCCAAACTGGTAAATTTTGAAGAAGCATTTCAAACCGCAATATTTATTCATATTCTCTCAACCTACTGTCATGGAAGGACTGGAAATTTACTTTATCTCATTCTCCCGTATGCATTCGTATCTGAGTGAAAACTAAGTGGGAGGAAGATTTGACTGATAAAGACCGCCGATAGCTGAAGAGGGTCGTAATGTGTAACAGGCAGACATCTATCCAGACCATCACACAGAAATTCCAAACTGCATCAGGATTCACTGCAAGTACTATGACGGTTAGGTGGGAAGTGAAAATACTTGGATTTCATGGTCGAGCGGCTGCTCATAAGCCACACATCACGCCGGTAAGTGCCAAATGACGCCTCTCTTGGTGTAAGTAGGGTAAACATTCAATGATAAAATAGTGGAAACACTTTGTGTAGAGTGACGAATCACGGTACACAATGTGGCGATCCGATGGCAGGCTGTGGGTATGCCGAATGCCCGGCTAACGACACCTGCCAGAGTGTGTAGTGCCAAAAGAAAAATTCGGAGGCGGTCGTCTTACGGTGTGGTCGTGTTTTTCATTGAGGGGTTTACATCTCTTCTTGTTTTGCGTGCCACTATCACAGCACAGGCCTACATTGATCTTTTAAGATCCTTCTTGCTTCCCACTGTTGAAGAGAAATTCGGAAATGGCGATTGCATCTTTCAACACGATCGAACACCTGTTCATAGTGCATGGTCTGTGTCGGAGTGGTTGCACGAGAGTCACATCCTGTAATGGACTGGCCTGCACAAAGTACTGTCCTGTAGCCTATACAACACCTTTGGGATGTTTTGGAATGCTGACTTCGTGCCAGACCTCACCGACCTACATCGATACCTCTCTTTAGTGCAGCACTCTGTGAAGAATGGGCTGCCATTCCGCAACAAAATTTGCAGCACCTGATTGAACGTGTGCCTGCGAGAGAGGAAGATGTCATCAGAGCTAAGGGTGGCCCAGCACCTTGTTAAATTCCAGCATTACCGATGGAGTGCGCCACGAACTTGTAAGTCATTAAAAAAAACATATGGTTCAAATGGCTCTGAGCACTATGGGACTTAACTGCTGTGGTCATCAGTCCCCTAGAACTTAGAACTACTTAAACCTAACCAACCTAAGGACATCACACACATCCATGCCCGAGGCAGGATTCGAACCTGCGACCGTAGCGGTCACGCGGTTCAGTCATTTTCAGCCAGGTGTCCGGATACTTTTGATCACATAGTGTAGAGGGGCGAAGGAATACTAGAGTATGTACTAAAATCATTGTGACTGTTGGACCTGGTAATTACCTGGAAATGAAACTAATAGCAAAAAGAGGGGAGGATGGAAGAAACCATTAGACCAGTCGGAAGACCCAAAACATAAATGCCTATAACTTAATTTCTTATGCATACAGAAGCGATGATGTGCTGCAGTATTTCCCTCGTGTATCACTTGACAGAAACAATATTGACAAAATACACTGGGCTAGGAAGCTTTCGTCAAATCTGACACCATACGAACGATTCAAGGTTCATTTCAAGGACCCGTTCTCTGTATTAGTGACTCACTGAAATGAATTATAGTCTCCATACACTGTGTCTGTCCCTCGACCCTTGAAATGAGTACTCAAACGTGACACAAAACGAGTTGTGTATGTCTTCGCAGGAGGAAACGCTTCATCCTGTATGTTTTATCTCCAGTCTGCTTTTTGCACTCGATGGTCCAGCTCAGTTGGCACTTATTTAGAGGGTGTAGTGGGTGCGAGTGCACATATTTCTATTGATAACTAAGGATGATGTACTGAACAATATTACATCATTATTTACATCATTTGCGGACTAACAGTTATAGCTGTTACAGATCTTTTGTTTTAGGTTGGGTAACATCTCCAATTACATGTCGCAGGAGCAAGCGGTTAGTGCTTGCTTTTTGATTGGGAAGCAGGTCAGGTGTTGAAGTGTGGACGTGTGGACGCAAAATGGAATCTATACAGACGGGTGAATCCACTGAGTGTGCAGTTACATCTGTGCTACATTTTCGGTTCGTAAAGTTTGTGATGTGTTTGCGGTATTGTTCGGCACAGAGAAAAAAAAAACAATGACACTGATGTGTATACATATTAAGGTAGCACATACAGAAGTATCTGCACTTATATCCGTTACACCCCACCCTGTGTGTGTGTGTGTGTGTGTGTGTGTGTGTGTGTGTGTGTGTGTTGAAAATACCTATGAACGAAAGTAACATTCGTGTGATATGTCATTGTCAAGTAATATAGCTCAATGAAATTTGAGCCTTAAATGCAAAGAACTGCTACACTGCAGTACACAATGAAACGAACGGAAATAGCACTTTTATTCAAGGACTACAATTACAGTGAAGTCACCGTGATTTATGATGGCTCGCTAGACATTACAAAAGGCGGAACATGGCTCTTAGTTGGGTGTTGATCGCGATTGACACCAGTGTATGCTCCGAAGCACTCTATCATGCTGGCCAAAAAATTGGTAAGGAGTTCATGTGGTAAAGAGTTCATGTGGTAAAGAGTTCATGTGGTAAGTTGTTCCATTCCTCCACCGGCGCGGTTGACTTGTGCTGGATGGCCGATGGCGGATGTGAAGGTGGTGCAGTACTTCTAAGCTTCCCGCACGTGCTTGAACGGATTTAATTCAGGGTAACGGCTAATCGGTTAACTCGCCAAATATCCTCTCTTTCGAAGAGGTATTCCACATATGCTGCACGGTTGTGCATTACCATCCATACAAAGTATTTTATGGCTGCAATGTTATCTGAAAAGATGCATGTGCGAAAGGAGTAGAGGGTCATAATAACATTGACTGTTGAGTGTATCGTTCTCAAAGATAAGGTCAGTACATCCACGTAGGATTATGCCTGTCCACACCGTAAAACAGGATAACCAAAATTATCATGATCGTCAATGTTCCTGCGTGCATTACGTGGTCGCATCTCTCACCGTACGTCCTTAATTGCAACACAGACTGAGTCTGTCTCATTCGAGAAGAGTACGCAACTCCAGTCGTCGTTAGTGCATTCCATATGCCCTTAACACCACCGCAAAACGTTCCGCCGATGTGAGCTTGTTAACGGAACACAACGTACTGATCTTTAGGCAAACAGCCAAGCCCCCATCCAATCCATGCTCTGGGGAGCGTGAGATTACGTGCTTTGTAGTCCTTTCAAATGTGGTTGCAATTGCACCTGCAGTTTGACGTGGATTCCTTCATTCCTATTGTACTATATATCAGTCAAATGCTATTGTAATTGATCGTGATCGACCACCTCCTGTTCTTCGGGCAGCAGCGCCTATGGGCCGCAGTGCGCCCCATGAATGTGAAACTATCCTGTGCTTGTCTAAATGAGGGTTCCAATGACTTCGGGAGAACGCCTTACTAGTGCGTGGAAAGTGGTGGCCGACCGGTGTGGCCGAGGGGTTCTAGGCGCTTCAGTCCGGAACCGCTCTGCTGCTACGGTCGCAGGTTCGAATCCTGCCTCGGGCAGGATTTCCTTAGGTTAGTTAGGTTTAAGTAGTTCTAAGTCTAGGGGACTGATGACCTCAGATGTTAAGTCCCATAGTGCTCAGAGCCATTTGAAATATTTGATTTGGAACGTGGTGCCTTCCAGATATATTGATAACACATTTCAACATACTTATTAAAAAATTCAGAAATAGAAATCTGACGACTTTTAGCCGGTGTGCAAATAACACAGCATATGTAAGTCAAAATTTCATTTGATTTTCTTTTAAAATAATAAGCATTATCCCTAAAATTTAAATAATTTTGTCAGTAGCAAATCTACCTTTGTGAGCTTGAGACGTTTCTATGGATTCCTCACCATTTATTGAACACTGATTCAAGTAAAAGAGAAGGTATTAACTTCATCTTAATGTCGGCGGAATTAAGTCTAGCGAATCAGCATTTGCTTAGTTATGACACATGTTTTTAACAGGTGTAACGTCTAATGCATGAGTCTGAAATTACGGCACTACCCGAAGCTGCAAGTTTCCTTGGACAAGTCTTCCAGATGGAAGGCCATTAAACAGCTGCAACAGCAGTACGAAAGTCCATACATGTAGCTTATTTTATTCCATGATTACTAATTTGTTCAAGAAATGAGTAATATCGCTGAGTCCGTCTTATCGAGATCTGCCAACAGATTGGCAAAACATACCACTGTTCTCTGTATAACAAGAAATTGTCATCAGTAACTTGGTTTACAGTGAAGTTATGAGAATGCGCTACTGATTATATCATAAGTTCATGGTTCCTGTTTTTCTAAGTGAAAAGAGACTGTAAATTTCTTTCATGAGCCAAATGTAATTTCAGAGCTGACAAAAGTTTCGTGATACTTATTATTGGTCATTATTACGGGATGAATCCTCAGGTAGCCTTTAAGAAGACTTGAACTCTGCTGGAAACACTTTCAATGAAGTCTCTAAATGTCTGTGGAGGATTGGAAGCCCGTTCTTCCTCAAGAGCCGAAGCCAGAGAAGCAAGAAGTGTTGGCGGCTGGAGTCTGGACCAGAATCATTGTTATAACGCATCATGAAGATGTTCCGCTGGGTTCAGGTCTGGACCCTGGGCTGGCCAGTCCATGTTAGAGCTGTCATTGTCCACAAACCACTGACTCACATATGCTGATGTTATACGGATACAAACAACTGTCATCTCTGAACAGTTCCTCCTTTTTCAGTGACTTAATATCCTTCCATATTTAGCGTCCTCTTGATAGCAATAAGCAGAATCCATCCTGAACAAGGAAAATAACTCCAGTTGAGGCCATGTATTTTCGTGGAATCATTCGAAATAATGGAAGGATGTAAATAAATCTGAGAATGAGATATGAAGATAAGGGCATATGTTGATTCAAAATGTAAGTAACAAGAGCTCAAAACAAGTTAAATCAGAACGGATCAGAGAAACATTTAAAGATACTGAAAGATATCTTACATGGGATAGCTCGACAATGTTTAATGGGAGGTTAAATGCCGTTTAAACAAATTCATCGATCCATTCTGAAAAACTGTAGTTACTTTCATATCTCAGTAGATAAATAGATTTTGGATATTTATCATGCGACGAAATACATGACTCTTTACAAGTTATCGTTTACAAAAAAACACGTTTCGATTTCTTGATACAACCACATGGCTTACGACGAGCAGGACAAAGTATCAGTCGCATCGCGAACGACCCGCGCGTGGTCACCGCACAGCCCGTCCGCCGACATATCATTCAATATCTCGAGAACGGTGATAGCTATCGCTCTGCTCTCAGCTTTAAAAACAATTTCGATATGTTGACTAAATTTCATATGCAATAATGTATTACCTAAAATGAAATGTACGCAAAGTCCACGCAATGCGTTTTTACCTCTGCACACTCATTAAAATTTTGTGTAAATGTTTAAGGAAATGCGACACAGCAAGTAACCACGACGAATAACGAAAAGAAATTCGGTCGTTATCCAGAGAAGATATCAGGTTGAAACATGCACAAGAATCAAATTTTTCTACCAAATAGTTTCCTTGGAATCGAATGATAAGTATTTCATAGCTGTCGCCGCGTCCACACCAGCGGTTCGTCGAAAGTTCGTTTGGCCCGGGGTTCTGTGTCTGACGTCACGCTCAGCGCGTTCTGTGATTGGCGGCGCAGACCTGGAGCGCGGCGCGCGGCAGCAGCAGCGGCAGCGGTTCGACATGGGCAAACCGCGACGCAGACACTGCCATGCCGAGCAGCTGACGGCGTTTCCAAGGTAACCATGGCGCTGCCGCGCGGTTTTGACGCGCGGCAGCCCTGTGGGAACCGGCCTTAAGGCCAGCACTTGCTCAGCCATCTTGTCGTCGTGGGCATGGAGTCCGGCAAGTAGTTGCTGGGCATACCGGGGGCCGGTTGAATCTGTGGCTGACTTCGAGTGCCGTCTTCGTGCTTGGCCTGGCCAGCTAACTCTAGGACGTGGCACACCAATAAGAGACTTGAAGACTGTTTCACTGCATTGAATTCTGGGCCCCCTATGGAACCGGCAAGCTTCAGCTCAGTTACGTTTTGGATTTAGAGGCCTAAAATTCTTCTTATTCATACCAATGGGTCAGTTGTGACAATTGCGATTTCTCAGCCGATCTATTTCACCACCAGTTGGTTCCCTAAATTGTGGCTGTTGTTTCTTATCGTGGGTCGATGCTGGCCTTGTTTGTTTGTTACCAGGATATCATAAACTGAGTGAGCTGATGGTGTCTTCTGAGCTGCAGCGAAAAGATTTCTTCTATGGTGTGCCTGGAACAACTGCAACACCCCCCCCCATGCACCACAAACACACACACACACACACACACACACACACACACACACACACACACGGTCGTCATGCAGCCTTGTCGGTTGGGTGTTAACCAACCTCTTTGTCAAATGTCTTTGTACACCACAGCCAGGTGCCGGTTCTAGAACACATTCGGGCATCGCAGACGTCATTGCTGTGATAATTATATTGCCTTAGAAGGTGCCTCTGTCTCAAAATTTGCAATTGCTGAGGCTATGTAATTTGGTTTGGAAGCCTAGTTTTCTTTCGTGTGTTTCGCAGTATGTCGAGCTAGTGCGCCTAGCCACCTTGCTCTTGGTGTACCGATTTCGAAATTCAATACTGCATCAAACAATTTGGAGGGCATCCGTCGCTCTTGACCTTTACTTTCTTCTCCTTACTAGATTCCGTGAATTGCAAAAACTGGTCTATTCCATTTGCCATGAGGAGAGGACGCTAAAGGAGCACTTGGTAACTCTTCCTCTCGCCAAAGAATTAATAGAGATCCTCAAGCATCCAAAACGTTTTCTGGGAAAGGCTGTTCTGATGCAGCGTGCACGATCACTTGATGGGCGAGTGCCCCGTAGCACGAGCTCCTAGACCAGGCACATGAAGCCATTTCAAGAAGGGGATAATTGTTTACATTGGAGGCGTGCGCCATGGTGCGCGCATATTCAAGCTCTCTCCGGACCTTCCCTCCCTTGTATCTGTGCCCGTCTAGGACAAGAACCCTCAAGTGCACTGTTGGATACTGGTAACTCTGTGTCCTTGCTGAATTATAACTGCTATCTGGAGTTTGCGAATTTGTGTAAATTATGTATCTTTCTTGCACGTCTGCACTCAGGGATGTCATGTGGTCAGTGGAAAAGGGTTGGCTCTGGTCGGCGAGATGCGCGGTAGCATGTCCATTTTCAATTTCTCATGGCCTGTTATGCTCTTGCTCGCTAAAGATCTCGCTCTGAATTTGTTGTTTAGATGAGATTTTGTCCAGAAAACTGGATTAGTTCTCTACCTTGTCACCTGCACCCTTTCTTTTAGGTTTTCGCCAAGTGTAATATGGCCATTTGCTCTTGCCAATGTGGAAGTGTGAGGGATTCGGTAAATTAAAATTTTGGTGAATTTGATGTAGCCCATCTTGAGCCTGGTCAGTCAGATCAGTTGTTAAATTTATTAGGGGAGTTTTCCTAGTTTTTCTCTAGTACATTGGGTGTCACTAACGTCATAGTACTGCATAAGCTTGGCTGACGATATTCCGGTGTGACAGTCTCCTTATCGCATCTCGTCACCCAAACTGAAAATCTTGAGACAGAAATTGGCGAGTGTTTTGATGGTGGGGGCCTTTAGGCCGTCTACATCTCCCTATGCGTCACCGACTTTTCTCGCTCCCAAATCTCAGGGCCAGGGCTACAGGCTGGTGGTTGATCATAGACTCGTAAGAGATTCTTAGAAACTGTCCTTTGCTGAATTTTCACAGGTGCTTTACCTCATTTTTGGGGGCTGAATGGTTCACGGTGCTTGGTCTCAACCAAGTTTATTATCAGATTTCTCTTACTGTAAAGTCTAAACATTTCACCGTGTTCTGCACCGATTAGAACCTTCGAGTTCAACCGGATCCCATTTGGCTTGTCCACTGAGGCAGCGGTTTTGTATCATTTGTTACATCATATCCTGGGCGACTTGAAGTTTTCTTGTGTCTTTAATTATCATGATGATTTTGTGATAGTCAGTCTATTGAGAATCATATTTACCATTTTCAGAAGGTCCTCTCCAAGTTTTTGGGATGTGGGGTTGACAGTTAAGCCGCCCAAGATTACACTTGCTAGGAAGTAGGTGTCCTTTCTGGGCCATTTAATTTCCGGCGTCGGCATTAGGACTGACCAGGAACGAACTAAGGTGTTGAAGAAATTTCCTCAGTCTTGAAACAGGAAAGAGACAGCCAAATTTACTGAGACTTTTGTTGACTACATGGCCGCTCCCATAAATAAACTACGTAGAAAGAGCGAGAAATTTGTCTTGGGCGAGAGCTAACAGGCGGCTTTTGAAACTATGAAGACCGATTTCACTAACCCACCGGTCTTAGCTGTCCCGGATTTTGGTAGAAGATTTATCGATCAAACTGATGTCTCCAATGCCGGTATTGGTGCAGTATTGCTACAGGAAGATTGAGGTTGTCTGGTCCCGAGATGAATTACTCCGATTATGCGAGCGAGGCGCCTTAGGGCTGTTTCATTTCTACCTTGAGCACAGGGAGTTTTATCTCGAGACGGACTATCAGCCCATAAGTTGGGTACTGGCTCGACCCAGGAAAACTGGTAGGATTAGCAGGTGGCATCTTCATGTTTCATTTCAAGGTTCAACACACAAAAGGATCTGACAACCAAGTCGCCGACGCACTCAGTCGCATGTTTCAGTAGGGATTGGGGGGGCTGCGGGGGGGGGGGGGGGAGGACTGTCAAGAATAAGAGCGTTAGTGAATACCGTTTCAGCAGAAGTTCCCCAATTGTTTGGGGCCCTAAAACCAAACAGGATAAAGATCCGTTGTGGGTTCCATTAAGAAAGCAACTCTTATCCGGTGGTGACGTTAGCGACGGCTCCAATAGGAATGACATACTATGAAAGCACGTTAACGAAGCTGATGTCTCCCATTTTCCATTATTTTCATAATTTTCTGGTGGGAGGACATGTGGGTGTCTATAATACCTTGGAAAATATTAAGGTTCACCTCACCTGGCCCATATCGTGCAAGAAGATCAGGCGGTAAGCAGGTTTGATCATTTACCATCATAAGTATTCGAGTAAGTGGGATATCCCCTTTCCTTATCTCCATTTTGCATTTAACACTGCGCAGCACAAAGCATCCAAGGCAGTTCCTATCACTCTCTCGTTTGTGTATCCCATCAGTTCCCTTTTATCCAACTTACGGGATATCAACGACCTCCTGCCTTCGCCTATTACTTCTGAAGATACAAGGGAAACTTGGTAAGGATAACATTAGGTTAGCCCACCGCCACCAGGCAATGAGGTAGAATAAGGAATAGACGACCCTTTCGGAGCAGGGTAGAAGATAAAATAAAAGTTGTGTGAATACGCCCTCCCGTCGAGTAGACCGTTCGCCGGGTGCAAGTCTTTCGATTTCGACTTGCGCGTTGATGTGGATGAAATGATGATGATTAGGACAACACAACACCCAGACCCTGAGCGGAGAAATTCTCCGAATCAAACCCGGGCCCTTAGGATCGACATTCTGTCTGTCAGTTACTGGGGGCAGACAAAGTAGGAGATGAGGTTATCGTGAAGAACTGTGCCGGTCGGGCGAGCAGTGATACAAAGTTCGGGAAGTTCACTCTTCGTTTCATACTCCAATGCCCTATCATCAAAATTCTGGGTCTGATTAACTTCCTTCTCAGGTACGTGGCCACTGGTAAGGTCCTCAGGATGCAACTTAATCAACTTCAGACGGATAATTAAACTTCCCGTTCTTCTTCTGTGGGCTGGATCGTGTTCTTTGGTGTAAGTGAGGCATGATTCGGCATGGTGGAGTTGCTGGCGTCGCCTTTTGAATTCCGGGTGCCACTGGCTCGATCTGGCCCTCTGGTTTGAGGCCAGTATCATCTTGATGGGGATGGGGCTTGTTGCTTCGTGGCGAGTTGGGCAGTGGTAACGGAACAACGAGGACGGTGTGAAATGTCTGCTCTTCGAGTAAGGCCAGCAGTTGTGCAATCACCTTTGGCACGGAGGCGGGCGAGTGGTTGCTGGGCGTATTTACAGGCCGATTGAATCTGTGGCTGAGTGCCGTCTTCATGCCTAGCCTGGCCAGTCACAACTGGGACGTGACACAGCGATGAGAGAGTTGAAGCCAGTTTCAGTGTCCTGAATTCTGGGCCCCTAACGGAGCCGGAAAGCTTCAGCTTTGATTCGTGAACTTTAGTTAAGTTTTGGATTTATAGATCTAAAATGTTATTTTCTTATTCATACCAATAGGTCTGCTGTGACTATTGCAGTTTATTAGCTGATATATTTCACCACCAGTTGGTTCCTTGAATTGAGGCTGTTGTTTGCTTTTTCTGGCGTTGGTTGTTGAACAGGATATCTTAAATTATGTGGGCCGATGGTTTTTCCTCAGCCGGAGCGATAACGTGTTTCTTCTAAGCTTCTCCTGTAAAACGGTCGGGTAACGGTTTAGAGATACCTCCGTGCGTAACAGACATCATAACTCTTTTAATTATTCTGCCTTAGAAGGTGCCTGGGTCTGAAAATCTGCAATGGAAGGGGTCATGTTCTTGGGTTTGGCTGCGTAGTTTTCTTTCGGGCGTTTCACCCCCGCTGAAGAGGCGGTATCTTGCAGTGACGCGGCTATTCCGTTCGGCTAGTTATTGTTGCTTTCATATAATTAACTTTGCTGCGTTAATATTTCCTTTGCCGGTATGTACCTAACGAAAAGGCCCTTGGAAAGCCGGTCGTCTCGTCGTAACCTTTCTTGGCCTTCTTATCTGGTGTAGTCTTGCGCTCCTTGCATATAATTAGTCTGGTGGAACCCTTGTGAGGAGGCAATTCAAACTCTTGGTTACTTAACTGTAGCAGTTATACATGAAGGCCTACCGGTTTGTATTTGGTAGTATTACTTAACTGAAGCTGTTATTAAAGTAGACCTGCCTGTTTCCTATTTGACAATTTTAATTATCTGAAGCAGTTAGTTATGAAGGGCTGGCTGGTTTCTGTTTGGTATCTTTACTTACGTGAAGTTGTGATCATTGAATGGCTTCCCTTTTAATTAAGAGCTGTTTCATAATTTTTGCTGAAACTCTTATTAATTAAGGCCTACCTGCTTTTATTGTCGTTATTATTGAGATCTGATAGCTTACACAATGTGCGTTGTAATTAACTGAAATTGCAATTGCCAAAGGCCTAACTGTTTCAGGGGTATTTATGTGAATAAGGTAGTAACAAGATATGATACATTATTGTACATGGACCCTTATCTCTCGACTAACAACTCTTTATCCATAATTGTAAGTTTTAGGCAGAAGTTGATAGAGTACTGAATACTTTCAGTCGGCAGGATTCGATGAAATTGCTTCGCCGTTATTGAAGACTATGGATGTGAAGGAAAGGAAAGTTATTTGAATTTGAGTCAGAAATTTGTGAAACAAGTAAGTGTGTACATCATTTACACTACAGAATTTTCGTACCATTGCTAATGTTGGCATGCGTTACTGAGTGAAAAATATCTGATGATTAGGCAAGTTGCCCTCGAAAATTTCAGACCATAACAAGACGTAGAGAAGTATAAAATAAAGAAGTACTGAATCAAAATTACTTAGACCACAACAGGGAATAAATACAGACAAGCTATTTTGACATTGTACATACTAAAGGAAATGTTGTTGAAAATAAAATCAGGATAAATTTAGTAAAAATGAATTAAATAACCTGCAAGAATTATTCTATAACCTTTTATTCCACATTACACTGAAGAGCCAAAGAAACCGATACACCTGGCTAATATCGCACAGGGTCCCCGTCAGCATGCAGAAGTGCCAGAACACGACGTGGCATGGACTGGACAAAAGTATGACATTGTTCTGAAGAGAACTGACACCATTAATCCAGCAAGACTGTCCATAAATCCGTAAGAATACGATCGGGTGATCTCTTCTGAACAGCACGTTGCAAGGCATCCCAGATATGCTCAATATGTTCCAGCCTGGGGAGTTTGGTGGTGAGAGGAAATGTATAATCTCAGAAGGGCGTTCCTGAAGCCACTCCGTAGAAATTCTGGATGTGTGGGACGGAGCATTGTCCTGCTGAAATGGTCAAAGGCCGTCGTAATGCACAATGAATATGACTAGATGGATGTGATCAGAGGATGCTTACGTACATATCACCCGTCAGAGTATCAGGAGTCCCGTAGCACTCCAACTGCACATCCTACACCATTACACAGCCTCCACCAGCTTCAACAGTCCCCTGCTGCCATGCACAGTTCATGCACTCTAGTGGCTGTTCTCATACCCGTACACGTCCATCCGCTCTATACAATTTGAAACGAGACTCCGACCAGGCACATTTTTCCAGGCTGCAAGGATCGTTCTATAACCTTTTATTCCATAATGCACCGAAGAGTTGTTGACGGGCCCAGGCAAGGCGTAAAGTTTTGTGTCGTACAGTCATGAAGAGTACACGAGTGGGCCTTTAGCTCCGAAAGCCCATATCGATGTTGTTTTGTTCAGTGGTTCGCACCTTGCCACTTGTTGACGGCCCAACACTGTAATCCGCTGCAATTTGCGGAAGAGTTGCACTTCTGTGGCGTTGGAAGATTTTGTTCAGCCGTCGTTGGTCCCGTTCTTGCAGGATCTTTATCCGGCGCGCAGTGATGTCGGAGATTTGATGTTTTACCAGATTTCTGATATTCATGGTACACTGGTGAAAAGGTCGTACGGGAAAATTCTCACTTCATCGCTACCTTGGAGATGATGTGTCACATCTCTCCTGCGCCGACTATAACACCGCGTTCAAATTACTTAAATCTTGATAACCTGCCATTGAAGCAGCAGTAGCCGATCTAACAACTGCGCCACACTCTTGTTTTCTTGTATAGTCGTTGGCGACCATAGTGCCATATTCTCCTTATTAATATATCTCTGTATTTGAATACGCATGCCTGTGGCAGCTTCTTTTGAGCTTCAGTGTAGGTTTGGAGAACTTAGTTTTCATTTTCAAATGTTTCTCAGTACACATATATTCGATGTCCAGTATTAATTTCCCAGATCAGGGAGAGAAACACTTGAAATCTACGTATTAAAAGTGTACTAAGGTTCCTCTGGAGAAGAGACGTGAATTCTCGGAATCGATAATGGAATAGGAAGTTATAAAACCACCCTTACACCCTGAGGCTATTTTGTTTGTTGTTAATATAATAAACGCTTGTGTCATCGGCAACCCATTGCAGTAGACTGAGGACAAATTTCTTACATTTGTTGACATGAGGATGATTTTACTACACTAAAGTCGAGAAAGAAGTTGAAAATCCGCAGAAAATTTCGCTTAAAACGCACAGAGATAAATAATCTACAACACCCAAATAAACCAATATGTTTATCACGAAGCACTATACAGCGTTGCTGCTGATCTTCGCTGTTGTCCGTATTGTAGGTCAAAGAAGTGATGAAGAAAATGTGGGAAAATTCCGTACAGGAGTTTGAGTGCAAGGGAAACTGATACCAAGGCAAAGGTTTTTTAACCGTGATAGCACATAGGACGCGAAAATACGACTTGAAGATTTTTTTAGATAAACGAAAAGATATTTCGTGCAGTTTGTGGCTTAGGAATAAACGCAGCAACTATCTGGGGGACCCTGTTTCGCCAGCCGTAGTGGCCGAGCGGTTCTAGGCGCTTTAGTCTGGAACCGCGCGACCGCTACGGTCGCAGGTTCGAGTCATGCCTCGGGCATGGATGTGTGTGATGTCCTTAGGTTAGTTAGCTTTAAGTAGTTCTAAGTTCAAGGGGACTGATGACCTCGGAAGTTAAGTCCCATAGTGCTCAGAGCCATTTGAACCATTTGGACCCTGTTTCAGTTCCCTGTACTGCCACGAATTTTCCCTTGGTTGAATACCAAAATGGAATGCACTCAGCCTCGTGATGCCAATTGATGAACTACTTCTGAAGCAGAGGGTCCAAAATCTGAGAAGCTGATTACAGCGGTGAGAGACGTGTGGTGAACTCATACCCTTTCATATTGCATCCGATTGACGTCATTGGGAGAGGGTGACGTGACAGTCGGTCTATACCGAATGACTCATCTGGCCCAGTACGTGGAGCTGTTTCTAACAAACAAAGCAGGAACGTAGGTGACAATCGGTGGTGTATATGACGCTGACATCCTCCTCATTATGAAAAATAAAATAGGGGAGTGATTAGTTACCTCGGTCTAAGAAACAAGAGTACAGAATATGGCAAAATAAAGGGAAATATTGGAAGCAGATTTACAGGCAGGGAAAGCTTTCTTCAGTAAAAATCTCTACTGGTATCAGGTAGTAACATGGGAATGAGGAAGTACTTTGAATGTTGCCTTTTCAATCCCATTTTCATCTTTCCCCAAATATTCTTGCTTTATGAAACCGCAAGAGTACATATGGAATGTTTCGCCAGTTTGTACTACGGTCGAACCTAGATCAATCGAACCTAGCTGTTCGATCTAAATATGTGTCATCACTGAAATATGTCTTTTTGTGGGCCATAAAGGCTATCAGTCAGTAGGAAATGTCCATTGGTGTCGAGACACAAGACGGTACAATTCGACTGATCTCATACCTTTCGATTCGATGATGTTCTCGTCTGAGCTGTTCGGTTACCTTTGGTGCCGAGAGGAGCTATAACGAAGTTCTGAAATATTGGAGACTATGGGTGAGACCGTTTTCAATTACTTCTCGTGGTGAATCATATGTTATGTGCAGGTTATTTCAGTCCTGTGCTCTAAGTATTCGCACAATCATCTTACGATTGTTCCGCGTAGAGAGCTTGCTGTGATTTATAACGTGAAACGATATTCTTGCGCTTGGCGACGGAGAAGCACATGGCTTCTTTAGTTTTCGTACGACTGAAGTTGCATATAGTATCGAGTAATATCTTTTTCACCCACTGTGCTGTAGATTCAAGCTTATCGTACTCTCTTGCTTTCTGAATATTCTACTGTGTAGGTAGAAGTGAGTCTTGAGAATATGTCATTTCGTTTCACCTTTTAAAAACTCGCTTCATTTTACACTACTTCAGAACAGATGGGGTCTCTGTGATTTGTCTACTTTGTTTGAGCACAATATGCAAACTACTATTTATTACTTCTCTCTGTTATATCGCTCAGTCTACTTCTTTGTTATCGCATGTAAAATAGTTCCACGCAGCCGTTCCACCATCTTGTGATAAGCTTTTGCTGTACCTTTGTCATATCAGTGAATGATGACAGCGCGACAAGTTAAGTGCCCGCATCTCGTGGTCGTGCGGTAGCGTTCTCGCTTCCCACGCCCGGGTTCGATTCCCGGCGGGGTCAGGGATTTTCTCTGCCTCGTGATGGCTGGGTGTTGTGTGCTGTCCTTAGGTTAGTTAGGTTTAAGTAGTTCTAAGTTCTAGGGGACTGATGACCATAGATGTTAAGTCCCATAGTGCTCAGAGCCATTTGACAAGTTAAGTTATTGATCCCTATGCTACTATAGCCACAACATTAATAATAAGCAGTATGCGCTATATATGAATGTTACAGGTGCGGAAAGGTAGGTCACTGACCAAGTGCTCGAATGCTGATAACTTGTGTTTCTGTGTAACAGGAATAACACAGAACTTAATTTAGTGGGAGGGGGAAGGCCCCTCTATTTTCAAGACTATGTGAAGACTTCATTGTCAGATTACTGCACTGTGTCTTTGGTTTGACGAAGCAATCGGCTAGTGACAAATCACTGATTATATGTATGAGAAAACAGCCTAAGTGCACCGCTTTTGAATAAAAGCTGAAAGTGTACACATTATATAACATTTAAATCCACAGAAGATAAAACTGGAAGCATTTGAAATACGGTGGCATCGAACAACTCTCAGAAATGAGGCGTCAGACGATGTAAGAAATGTAGAGTACTGTATGAAGTAGATGGGGAAAGAATTTTGTAGAAGATAAGTACCACAAAAACTATCAGGTCAATGCAAAATCTACGTTAATCAGGAATAGCTGGCAATGGAAGCAGCAACGAACGAGGAAAACAGAAGGGCAAACAACGACTATATTATGCACAATAGGTCATGGAGGCTACGGGTTGTAGTAATCACTTAGAAACGAAAATATTAGCAAAAATAGGAAAGAATGGAGGAAGTCATCAGTCCAGTACAAAGGACAAAACGTAAAATAAATTTCTATAAGTTAATTTGAAAGGCACACAAGAGTAATGATTTATTATCACATTTTCCTGGCGTTTCACTTCACAAAAACGTAACTAACAGTGTACATAAGGACAACAGGTCATGATGACATCTCCCTGACACAGTGCTACGTATGTTGTATACCGGGTATCTCTCCTAAGAGTCGTCAGTGCATTTTCTGTGATGTTTCGGCAGATGTCTGCAATTTCGTTTTTACAGTGTGTAGCTGGACACAACCCAAACTACTTCTGCTTGTCACGCCTTTGATGTGACACCCAGCGACAGAAGAAAGCGTCGGTTTGTTTCCCATTACAAACAAAATTATTTAGAAATCTGAATGTTAAGTCTTCATTCTACTGAGTGCCACCAAATTACTCTAGTTCGATATTTGTGTTACTGATGTGCATTACAGTACACCACGAAAGGTAAACAGCAATCCAGCAGCGACTCAGTAGCGCTGCATGCTTACCGGTAGCAGTCAGCGTGAGCTACGGAACTGCAGTCACTGGTCGAGTACTGGTTATTTTTCTTGTTTTACTGTTATTGTTAGTATATATCGATAAAAATATCTAACTAGACTCATCAGAGACCGCTAAATCGAATGGGTACGAAATGCTCCGCCTTAAATATCATCATGTTTGTCAAGGGAAACAAACCGACGCTTTCCGTCGACTCTGGATGTAACAGTGAAAGATGTGTTGAGCACTATGTGTTTGGGATGACTCCAGGTAGACAGTGCCAAAACGAAATTGCAAATATCTGCTGAAATACCAGAGGAAATGGACATGACGCCTTTTGCGAGAGACACCTTGTCGAATTGACTCAGTGAAAGGAAATTTCGTGTGTGTCTCTTGATCCCTCAGATGAATTTTCAGACATGCAGAATAAGCGTTCTGTACGTCTGCCCAGGAGGTATCGCCTCTTGCTATACGTAATCACTCAGTATCTTACGTTACAACCGAGCATCGAACACTTGATACTTATTTACTGAAAATACAGGATGTAACAGGTACAAGTGAAGATATTTTTATATGCGGTACGCTGATGTGTACACCCATCAGTATGCTGGTCTTTCCAAAACACGGCTCAAACTTTGCTACCTGATTTTTCCTGCACTGTCGTAACCTCGAAACTAAGTGGGCTGCACCTGTCAGTATAGTCTAACCATTTTAGGTCCAGGCTTCACTATTTCAAACACTTGAGCTGCTGCTCAGGGGAAAATAAGCGTTAATCGCCATACGTACAATGAAGTACTGCCCAACTTAAACATACCACTTGCAATAGCTGTAATTATTAATTTGCACATTATATAAATACTTACGTAACATTGCTCAGCAACTGTACTCAGTCACCAGAGGGTCCAGTATGATCACCTGATATCACGCCGTTGGACGTCGCCCTCAGGAGTCATGTAAGGCATATATATGGTCTAAACGAGGGCTCCAAAGACGCTGAGAGAAAGAAGTACTGCTGCGAGTGCAGTGACTACCGCAGATAGGCCGACAGAAGTGAATTCACCAATATACAGCGCGTACGGTAATGTCGTGATGCAACTGATTCTCACTTACAACAGACTGAAAAAATGTAACCAGCAAGAATATGAAGGCTTTTTCCGATGTTCAAATCGCACTGCACACGTAAAATGAAAAATAATTTTGTTGACACTTAAAATAATAAGTTTTATCTCGAAAATATCAATAATTTTTTCACAGATTTCTCAACATTTGTTGTAGGCTACGTGAAGCAAAAAAGTTGATGGTTTCTTCTTAACGTCAGTCGAGTGACTTACCGGAGATGTAATATTTTCTTTAATACAAAACAACTTTATAACGTTTTAACGTCTACTGCAAAAGTATGAAATTGTGTCCTTATCGGGTGGCTAAGATGTTCAAGGAGAGTTGTCTGAACTTCCAGGTGGTGGGTAATTCAAAGGGCCACAGTAGCATCACAAAAATTCCTCTACTTAGCCTATCTTACTCCGAATTTTATTTTTACATCTACAAGAGACTTACAACACTGAATCATTCTAAATTTCTGCTGTTCTAGCAGCAAAACACACCACTGTCCTATATAAAAAAGTGAAATAATATTTGCTACCTGTCCCTCTGTTGTTAATGAAATTGTGAGCTCCTGGTGAGATTTAGTCTAGGTGAAAACAGACTGTAAATATCTTTCATTGGTCAAAAGTAATTTGAGGTAGAAATTTAGACTTCTCACTATATATACACTTACATTTACAGTGAGCAGTGTCCTTCATAAATGCGAATGTGTGTTTGCAAACAGATACTGAAATACTGTCCCAGTTAATACAAAAATATCGGAACTACAATGTGTTTCATTAAGTCCCCAAAAATCTCGTTCAGGTCCCATAATGTTCGGAATCACTACGAGTAGAAATGTAAAAATAGACAAAACGCTCGATATTAGTGACGAATCCATCCAGTCCCAATGACACCTCACACATACTGGTGGGAGAGAATGGAACGGAGAAAGCTGGTGATCAGCTAGAAACACTAAGATATAAAATCTACTAAATCTTTTTGAGAAAACTTTTTACGTTGAGTAAAAAATAAAATATTGGTTTCGTTTCCGCCCACACATATTTCGGCTCAATTTCAACTTCATCTGTGTGTTTATTTTGTTTTCTGTCGAATAACCGGTAATAATTTGTGATTATCTTCACAAAATTTGAGGGAAATACATACCTCCATGCCACATACCGATGCTCATGTTCATGCTTGTCATCTCCTCTTCACATCATACTTTGCTACATTTTGTCATTTGAAACTAGTGAGGATTTGTAGACAAGTAGCTCTTATGTTGAACAAAATGTTAGGTCTGAAACGAAAATGGTGGAGTTTTCCATGCCTTTCGTAATGCAACACGATCATTCTGCATATACTGTATTTACACATTACTCGTACATTCTGCTCTCAATACTTGCTAAGTTAAGTATCCTTTTACATCCAGAATGAGATTTTTACTCTGCAGCGGAGTTTGCGCTGATATGAAACTTCCTGGCAGATTACAACTGTGTGCCAGACCGAGACTCGAACTCAGGACCTTTGCCTTTCGCGGGCAAGTGCTCTACCAGCTGAGCTACCCAAAGACGACTCACGCCCCGTCCTCACAGCTCTACTTCGGCCAGTACCTCGTCTCCTGCCTTTCAAACTTTACAGAAGCTCTCCTGTGAACGTTGCAGAACTAGCACTCCTGAAAGAAAGGGTATGGCGGAGACATGGCTCAGCCACAGCTTAGGGAAAGTTTCCGGAATGAGATTATCACTCTGCAGCGGAGTGTGCGCTGATATGAAACTTCCTGGCAGATTATCTTTCAGGAATGCTAGTTCTAAAAGGTTCGCAGGAGAGCTTCTGTAATGTTTGGAAGATAGGAGTCGAGGTACTGGCAGAAGTAGAGCTGTGAGGACGGGGCATCAGTCGTGCTTGGGTAGCTCAGCTGGTCGAGCACTTGCCCGCGAAAGGCAAGGTCCTGAGTTCGAGTCTCGGTCCGGCACACAGTTTTAATCTGCCAGGAAGTTTCATCCTTTTACATTTTTGCTGGGTAACTCTAATTGCCTTCGAAAATTTTTGTACTTATATGTTGTGAGGAAATATTACCAGCCATGACATTTACAAATTGGTAAGTGTCGGGATGTATACAGTTTATTTTTTACTTACTTTGAGCAGTTTTCGTAACGTTATGATAAACATACTCCCACGCTTTCTGTCAAAGTTTACGAAATATTCAGCTGTTCCACCACCTTGTTTTATGCGTTCTGGGCAGATATTCTAAACTTTGTATCCCTTTGGGTGTGTGTTAGAGTTCCCACCACATACTTCCCACAACACATTCTGCTTCCACTTTTGTTAATTTATCCTTCTTCCTCCTGTCATATGGACTAGAGGAAGTGGAGTTTTCCATGTATGTCTAAGCACACTACACAAAACTACATGTTAAACAGGAATAATACAAAGACATAGCCGTGATCTCTGTGGAGGTGGGAGCTAAGCACATTGAAACCATAATTATTTTTCCAACCCCATTTTTACGTTAAGCTCGTCGTATTGTCCATACGTCGCAACAGTTATTAAAATTAACACTCTCTTAAAAGAACTCCCTTTTGTGTTTGCATCTACACTCCTGGAAATTGAAATAAGAACACCGTGAATTCATTGTCCCAGGAAGGGGAAATTTTATTGACACATTCCTGGGGTCAGATACATCACATGATCACACTGACAGAACCACAGGCACATAGACACAGGCAACAGAGCATGCACAATGTCGGCACTAGTACAGTGTATATCCACCTTTCGCAGCAATGCAGGCTGCTATTCTCCCATGGAGACGATCGTAGAGATGCTGGATATAGTCCTGTGGAACGGCTTGCCATGCCATTTCCACCTGGCGCCTCAGTTGGACCAGCGTTCGTGCTGGACGTGCAGACCGCGTGAGACGACGCTTCATCCAGTCCCAAACATGCTCAATGGGGGACAGATCCGGAGATCTTGCTGGCCAGGGTAGATGACTTACACCTTCTAGAGCACGTTGGGTGGCACGGGATACATGCGGACGTGCATTGTCCTGTTGGAACAGCAAGTTCCCTTGCCGGTCTAGGAATGGTAGAACGATGGGTTCGATGACGGTTTGGATGTACCGTGCACTATTCAGTGTCCCCTCGACGATCACCAGTGGTGTACGGCCAGTGTAGGAGATCGCTCCCCGCACCATGATGCCGGGTGTTGGCCCTGTGTGCCTCGGTCGTATGCAGTCCTGATTGTGGCGCTCACCTGCACGGCGCCAAACACGCATACCACCATCATTGGCACCAAGGCAGAAGCGACTCTCATCGCTGAAGACGACACGTCTCCATTCGTCCCTCCATTCACGCCTGTCGCGACACCACTGGAGGCGGGCTGCACGATGTTGGGGCGTGAGCGGAAGACGGCCTAACGGTGTGCGGGACCGTAGCCCAGCTTCATGGAGACGGTTGCGAATGGTCCTCGCCGATACCCCAGGAGCAACAGTGTCCCTAATTTGCTGGGAAGTGGCGGTGCGGTCCCCTACGGCACTGCGTAGGATCCTACGGTCTTGGCGTGCATCCGTGCGTCGCTGCGGTCTGGTCCCAGGTCGACGGGCACGTGCACCTTCCGCCGACCACTGGCGACAACATCGATGTACTGTGGAGACCTCACGCCCCACGTGTTGAGCAATTCGGCGGTACGTCCACCCGGCCTCCCGCATGCCCACTATACGCCCTCGCTCAAAGTCCGTCAACTGCACATACGGTTCACGTCCACGCTGTCGCGGCATGCTACCAGTGTTAAAGACTGCGATGGAGTTCCGTATGCCACGGCAAACTGGCTGACACTGACGGCGGCGGTGCACAAATGCTGCGCAGCTAGCGCCATTCGACGGCCAACACCGCGGTTCCTGGTGTGTCCGCTGTGCCGTGCGTGTGATCATTGCTTGTACAGCCCTCTCGCAGTGTCCGGAGCAAGTATGGTGGGTCTGACACACCGGTGTCAATGTGTTCTTTTTTCCATTTCCAGGAGTGTATTCTGCACTCCTATAAACTGATTCGATGTGACATATACTTTATAAGATTGCGATTGCTGTCTGATGAAGAAATCGTAGTTCCATTTACGCGTTAAGTATAGACAAAAGAGAAAAAGTAGGAATACAGTTGCTTCGAATCTAAAGTAATATGTTTGTAGAACGGAAGTTCTGTTTTTATAAATCGGTCATAACTTAGCTTATGTTGAACACTGCTACTAAGGAGGAATATTTAAATTGCATTTTCTCTTCTGGAAGGTCGTATATTAAACAGAGAATGAGAATGTAGCTAAGTTTTGCTGCTTGTTGTTCCTTAGCCACTATCAGTTTTCTAAAGTTTCGCCCTTTATTTGAGTTACTGCAATTTAACTTATTACCCCATTTTAAAATGACAGTTTGGTGCAAATTCCACAGAATTAGCAAGCAAAATTTATACATTGGAATGAGGGCAACAAATTTTACTGTCAGGTACAAGGAACATGTAAGGTCATTGAGGATTGAAGTGTGGGTTTGTTTGGGGAAGGACACCAAACAGCTAGGTCGTCGATCCCATAGGGTTAGGGAAGGACGAAGAAAGAACTCGGCTGTGTCCTTTCAAAGGAACCATCATGGCATTTGCTGAAGTGGTTGTACCCACCTCACACAATGATACAGTAACACGTAATGTGTAATGGAGAAAAACCGAGACTATGTGGGATGAAACTAAATGTGACAGTCTTATATCATAATGAAAAAAGAAAAGGACTGATCACACTCCAAGAAGTGTAGTTCATAAATAAACTTTAAAGAAAAATTATAGTACACACAATGCCAATAAAGCCCAACAACACGAAGACATATTGCGACTAATTCTCAGCTTCCTACAAAACAAATCTAAAAAAAGAAGTTTAAAACGTACATAGTGGAGAAATGAGTGAGGGAGGGAGGGAGAGAGAGAGTTCTCCCAATACCTCAACGCCAACGCTGTCTCCCTCCTTATCCCAACACCCGACTCCACGGCCACCCACTACACTTCCCATGATGCCTTAGTCAACCCTACAGCATGTCCAAGTGCAGTCCACGAGAATAAAGGTTATGTACAGTGAAATGCATAATCACATCATTGCCAAAATCTATTCTATGCTCATAATGCATCTACAAGAACCCACACACATACGAAATAGATAGTTAATATAAGAGTCATTTTTTCTGTTTTCCGTCTTTCCCTTAGCTGCTTTCAATTAGTGAATGTATGTGCAGTCTCTCCCCCATGAACCATGGACCTTGCCGTTGGTGGGGAGGCTTGCGTGCCTCAGCGGAGGGGTATCTGTTGAGAGGCCAGACAAACATGTGGTTCCTGAAGAGGGGCAGCAGCCTTTTCAGTAGTTGCAGGGGCAACAGTCTGGATGATTGACTGATCTGGCCTTGTAACATTAACCAAAACGGCCTTGCTGTGGTGGTACTGCGAACGGCTGAAAGCAAGGGGAAACTACAGCCGTAAGTTTTCCCGAGGACATGCAGCTTTACTGTATGATTAAATGATGATGGCGTCCTCTTGGGTAAAATATTTCGGAGGTAAAATAGTCCCCCATTCGGATCTCCGGGCGGGGAATACTCAAGAGGACGGCGTTATCAGGAGAAAGGAAACTGGCGTTCTAAGGATCGGAGCGTGGAATGTCAGATCCCTTAATCGGGCAGGTAGGTTAGAAAATTTAAAAAGGGAAACGGATAGGTTAAAGTTATATATAGTAGGAATTAGTGAAGTTCGGTGGCAGGAGGAACAAGACTTTTGGTCAGGTGAATACATGGTTATAAACACACAATCAAATACAGGTAATGCAGGAATAGGTTTAATAATGAATAAAAAAATAGGAGTGCGGGTTAGCTACTACAAACAGCATAGTGAACGCATTATTGTGGCCAACATAGACACAAAGCCCATGCCTACTACAGTAGTACAAGTTTATATGCCAACTAGCTCTGCAAATGATGAAGAAATTGATGAAATGTATGACAAGATAAAAGAAATTATTCAGGTAGTGAAGGGAAACGAAAATTTAATAGTCATGGGTGACTGGAATTCGTCAGTAGGAAAAGGAAGAGAAGGAAACATAGTAGGTGAATATGGATTGGGGGGAAGAAATGAAAGAGGAAGCCGCCTTGTAGAATTTTGCACAGAACGTAACTTAATCATACACTTTGTTCAAGAATCATGAAAGAAGGTTGTATACCTGGAAGAATCCTGGAGATACTAAAAGGTACCAGATAGATTATATAATGGTAAGACAGAGATTTAGGAACCAGGTATTAAATTGTAAGACATTTCCAGGGGCAGATATTGATTCTGACCACAATCTCTTGGCAATGACCTGCAGATTGAAACGGAAGAAACTGCAAAAAGGTGGGAATTTAAGGAGATGGGACCTGGATAAACTGAAAGAACGAGAGGTTGCAGAGAGTTTCAGGGAGAGCATAAGGGAACAATTGACAGGAATGGGGGAAAGAAATACAGTAGAGGAAGAATGGGTAACTCTGAGGGATGAAGTAGTGAAAGCAGCAGACGATCAAGTAGGTAAAAAGTCGAGGGCTGATAGAAATTTTTGGGTAACAGAAGAAATATTGAATTTAATTGATGAAAGGAGAAAATATAAAAATGCAGTAAATGAAGCAGGCAAAAAGGAATACAAACGTCTCAAAAATGAGATCGACAGGAAGTGCAAAATGGCTAAGCAGGGATGGATAGAGGACAAATGTAAGGATGTAGAGGCTTGTCTCACTAGGGGTAAGATAGATAGTGCCTACAGGAAAATTAAAGAGACCTTTGGAGAGGAGGGAACCACTTGTATGAATATCAAGAGCTCAGATGGCAACCCAGTTATAAGCAAAGAAGGGAAGGCAGAAAGGTGGAAGGAGTATATAGAGGGTTTATACAAGGGCGATGTACTTGAGGACAATGGAAGAGAATGTAGCTGAAGATGAAATGGGAGGTACGATACTGCGTGAAGAGTTTGACAGAGCACTGAAAGACCTGAGTCGAAACAAGGCCCCTGGAGTAGACAACATTCCATTACAACTACTGACGGCCTTGGGAGAGCCAGTCCAGACAAAACTCTACCATCTGGTGAGCAAGATGTATGAGACAGGTGAAATACCCTCAGACTTCAAGAACAATATAATAATTCCAATCCCAAAGAAAGCAGGTGTTGACAGATGTGAAAATTACCGAACTATCAGTTTAATAAGCCACAGCTGCAAAATACTAACGCGAATTCTTTACAGACGAATGGAAAAACTGGTAGAAGCGGACCTCGGGGAAGATCAGTTTGGATTCCGTAGAAATGTTGGAACACGTGAGGCAATACTAACCTTACGACGTATCTTAGAAGAAAGATTAAGAAAAGGCAAACCTACGTTTCTAGGATTTGTAGACTTAGAGAAAGCTTTTGACAATGTTGACGGGAATACTCTCTTTCACATTCTAAATGTGGCAGGGGTAAAATACAGGGAGCGAAAGGTTATTTACAATTTGTACAGAAACCAGATGGCAGTTATAAGAGACGAGGGGCATGAAAGGGAAGGAGTGGTTGGGAAAGGAGTGAGACAGGGTTGTAGCCTCTCCCTGATGTTATTCAATCTGTATATTGAGCAAGCAGTAAGGGAAACAAAAGAAAAATTCGGAGTAGGTATTAAATTTCATGGAGAAGAAGTAAAAACTTTGAGGTTCGCCGATGACACTGTAATTCTGTCAGAGACAGCAAAGGACTTGGAAGAGCAGTTGAACGGAATGGACAGTGTCTTGAAAGGAGGATATAAGATGAACATCAACAAAAGCAAATTGAGGATAATGGAATGTAGACAAATTAAATCGGGTGATGTTGAGGAAATTAGATTAGGAAATGAGACACTTAAAATAGTAAAGGAGTTTTGCTATTTAGGGAGTAAAATAACTGATGATGGTCGAAGTAGAGAGGATATAAAATGTAGACTGGCAATGGCAAGGAAATCGTTTCTGAAGTAGAGAAATTTGTTAACATCGAGTATAGATTTAAGTGTCAGGAAGTCGTTTCTGAAAGTATTTGTATGGAATGTAGCCATGTATGGAAGTGAAACATGGACAATAACTAGTATGGACAAGAAGAGAATAGAAGCTTTCGAAATGTGGTGCTACAGAAGAATGCTGAAGATAAGGTGGGTAGATCACGTAACTAATGAGGAGGTATTGAATAGGATTGGGGAGAAGAGAAGTTTGTGGCACAACTTGACTAGAAGAAGGGATCGGTTGGTAGGACATGTTTTGAGGTATCAGGGGATCACAAATTTAGCATTGGAGGGCGGCGTGGACGGTAAAAATCGTAGAGGGAGACCAAGAGATGAATACACTAAGCAGATTCAGAAGGATGTAGGTTGCAGTAGGTACTGGGAGATGAAGAAGCTTGCACAGGATAGAGTAGCATGGAGAGCTGCATCAAACCAGTCTCAGGACTGAAGACCACAACAACAACATGTACAGTCGCTGCAACTAACTGAAGGTTGTTCGTTTATTGCCATACGCGTTTCGCTTCATTTATTAGGGAAGAATCATCAGTCGGCTGTAATACATATTTCCTTTGTGCTACAAAAGTTGCTTTTAACCCAAAAAAAACAAGAGAAAAGACACGACAATATGTACTATAGCAGCCGACCGAGGTGGCCGAGCGGTTCTAGGCGCTAACGTCTGGAACCGCGAGACCGCTCCGGTCACAGTTTCGAATCCTGCCTCTGGCATGGATGTGTGTGATGTCCTTAAGTTAGTTAGGTTTAAGTAGTTCTAAGTTCTAGGGGACTGATGACCTCGGAAGTTAAGTCGTATAGTGCTCAGAGCCATTTGAACCATTTTTTCCGTAATATAGCAGCATTTTATGTCTACCACATAATACGTCTATTGCATCTATAAAAGGGAACATGTATTAGAGGCCACTGATGATGCTTCCCAAATAAAAGAAACGAAACGAGTGTGGCAATAAATAAATTGCCTTCAGTTAGTTGCACAAGCGGTACATAACATCCACAAATAAAAGAAAGTGATTAGTGACAACCCGTAACATGAAAATCAGCAATGTAACGCATTGGAAATACTGTTTTGACGTGTATTGAAGTCAGTTCATTAACAGAAGTGGCGGACGCAGGTCACAGAAATATATTAGCTGTTAAGTACGCCACATTGTATGTTAATGGCTTTTAAGTGTGCACAGTGTCCACCATATTAGGTATCTTCCATATATTCTCTTATCCTGTAACATGAGAACTGATGTACAAGAGCAGAAATTTGTTTTTTCAACGATAACATGTCTGTCACGACAGACTAATTTTAGCATTTAAACATGTGGTTGAGAATAACTACGATGCCGAAATCATGATTATGTAAAATAAATGAAAAGTTAACATTCAAACGAGGGAATTTTTTTCAAAAACCTACGTCTCATATCGAAATACATTTGATTAAATATTTGTTTTATTTTATGGACCACTGATGTCACGTAATATGAGAAGATGAAATCCGTTTGGTTAAAAATAAAATAATCTTCTAATTGCAGACATTGCTCTTGCATACATGATAACCACATGGTTTTCTTTTTATTTTATTTTATTTTATTTATTTTTTTTTGTTTTTTGTGTGCAATATAATTTGCAGAGACGTATGTATTGACAGAATGGCTTCAGTTTAAGCGTTTGAAAACAACCGAAACTGCAGCTACGCAAACAGATTTTACAAATTTAGCCAGTCGTGGTATCATATCGTCACTTATAAATGTAGCTAGGATCGTTATCCGACCAGATGCTCTTAACTATTTTGAGCTTTGTACCCGTGCAGATGGTACTGAAAACAATTTGGATAGAGTACATACTTTTCGAGTTAAAAAGCATTTATCTGTTGCATGTTGGGGTAGAGTAATAATAGAGATAGGGAACTTGAATAACGTATGCAAAATCGATAATTCCACCACGAAACCGAAAAAAGTGCGTGGTTTTGCGGGTCAGGCCGGCAGCAGACGTCATACGCAGATTAAAATCGATAAACCTCATTTGGCGTATGTCGGTGCCGATGTCACCGACGAGATAGGACAAGCCAGATAGACAGGGAAGCCAGCGCGGCATCAACGTGGGGCGGCCGTCAGCGCGAATATCGATATATTCGTGGCGGGCATTACTGTAATTGGAAACTGCAAGTCGCTAATCCAGTGCGAGCGCGGCCGGCCTGTACTATGTAAATCCGCCCGAATGGCCGGCTCAGCGCGGATCAGGCGCCCGTCGTCGCTGGCAGGGCGAACAGACGGCGAGTTGCCGCGGGCGGCCGCCCGGCGGCGCGTCAATCGTCGAGGAGGCGCTCAGGGGCCGGTAGGCCACCCAGTGTGGCATCCGAATGGGCGAAGTCTTCACTCTTAGCGTCAACGATTTTTATAAACTCTGATGAGATAAAATATCAGAAGCGGGAATAAAACTTGAAAGTATTTGAGGGTGCTTATGGAATTGCTATCATCAGAAGTGAGAAAGAATTACAGGACGATTCCAACGTAATGGTCAGTCTACTGGACACAGAATGTGGTCTGAGAGTAAAGCAGAGAAGGAATTTATTTTGGGGAGAAGCGTAAATGATATTGACGGCCAACGTAACACGAAAATTGAAGATAATGTAAATAAATTGTGCTACCTTGGTAGTTTGCATGGTGAATACTAAATAACATTACTATAGGCCATCGTAGTAACTCCAGACTGTGAGATTCCGAAATCAGATACTGTATTGTAAGGCCTACCCAGGAGCAGATATAGACTCAGATCACAATGTAGTAGTGATTAAGACTAGGCTGAAGTTCCAGGGATTAGTCAGGAAGAATCAAAACGCAAAGAAGTGGGATACGTAAGTACTAAGGAATGTAGAGATACTGATTAAGTTCTCTAAGGCTATAGATACAGCGATAAGGAATAGCTCAATAGGCATGACAGTTGAAGAGGAATGGACATCTCCAAAAAGAGCAATCACAGAAGTTGGGAAGGAAAACATAGGTACAAAGTAGGTAATTGCGAAGATACCATGGGAAACAGCAGAAATACTTCAGTTGATTGATGAAAGGAGGAAGTACAAAAATGTTCCGGAAAACACGGAATCAGAGATACAAGTCGATAAGGAATGAAATAAATAGGAAATGCAGGGTATCTAAGACGAGATGACTGCAGGAAAAATGTGAAGACATCGAAAAAGCAATGATTGTAGGAAAGACAGACTCAGCATACAGGAAACTCAAAACAACCTTCGATGACATTATAAGCAAGGGAGTTAACATTAAGAGTGGAACGGAAATTCCTCTGTTAAATGCAGAGGAGAGAAGGGATAATTGGAAAGAATATATTGAAAGCCTCTTTGTCGGGGATGATTTGTCTGATGTGATAGAACAAGAAATAGGAGTAGATTTAGAAAATACAGGGGATCCTGTATTAGATTCAGATTTTAAAAGAGCTTTTGAAGACTTACGGACAAATTACATTCCATCAGAATTTCTAAAATCATTACGAGAAGTGGCTATAAACGGCTATTCACGTTGCTATATAGAATGTTTGAGTCTGGCGACATACCATATGACTTTCGGAAAAACATCATCCACAAAATTCCGAACACGGCAAGAGCCGACAAGTGCGAGAGTTATCACACAATCAGCTTAACACCTCTTGCATCCAAGTTGCTTACAAGAATAATATACGGAAAAATGGAAAAGAAAATTGTGGATGCGCCACATGCGATCAGTTTGGCTTTAGAAAAAGTAAAGGCACGAGACAAACAATTCTGGCTTTGCGGTTAATAATGGAAGCAAGACTAAAGAAAAATCAAGACACGTTCATAGGATTTGTCGAGCTGGAATAAGCGTTCAACAATGTAAAATGGTGCAAGATGTTCGAAATTCTGGAAAAAGTAGGGGTAAGCTATAGGGAGAGACGGGTCATATACAGTATGTACGACAGCCAAGAGGGAATAATAAGAATGGACTACCAAGAACGAAATGATCGTATTGAAAAGGTTGTAAGACAAGGATGTAGCCTTTCGCCCCTATTGTTCAATCTGTGCATCGAAGAAGCAATGATGGAAATAAAAGAAAGTTTCAGGAGTGGAATTAAAATTCAAGGTGAAAGGTTATCAATGATACGATTTGCTGATGACATTGCTATCGTGAGTGAAAGTGAAGAAGAATTACATGTTCTGATGAACAGAATGGTCTAATGAGTGCATAGCATGGACTGAGAGTAAATGGAAGAAAGACGAAGGCATTGAGAAGTAGTGGAAATGAGAACAGCGAGAAACTTAACATCAGGACTGATGGTCACGAAGTAGATGAAGTTAAGGAATTCTGCTACCTAGGCAGTAAAATAACCAATGACGAACGGAGCTAGGAGGACATCAAAATCAGACTAGCTATGGCAAAATAGGCATTCGTGACCAACAGAAATATACTAATATCATATATCGGCTTTAATTTGAGGAAGAAATTTCTGAGAATGTACGTCTGGAGTACAGCATCGTATGGCAGTGAAACATGGACTGTGGGAAAACCGTAACAGAAGAAAATCGAAGCACTTGAGATATGGTGCTACAGACGAATGTTGAAAATTAGGTGGACTGATAAGGTAAAGAATGACGATGTTCTACGCATAATCGGAGATGAAAAAGAATATGTGGAAAACACTGATAAAGAGAAGGGACAGGATGATAGGACATCTGTTAAAACATTAGGGAATGACTTCCACGGTACTGAAAGGAGCCTTTCATGGTACTAAGAGGGAGCTGTAGAGGCAAAAACTGTAGAGGAAGACAGAGATTGGAATACATACAGCAAATAATTGAGAACATAGGTTGCAAGTGCTACTGTGAGATGAAGAGGTTAGCACAGGAGAGGAATTCGTGGCGGGCCGCATCAAACCAGTCCGAAGACTGATGACAGACACGTTATTCCAGACAGTTCATGAGCTACGAGAGGTGAACTACATACTTAATAGTTTTCAATGTAAGGCGCAGTAGACTGCAACATACATTTTCTCTACATTTTAGCGAAATTCGAACGCGTTTTGTTTAAAGCCCGTTGAGGATTTTCTACCTAAGAAAATCCTTCTGCTTTCTAAAACTGTAATTAAGACTTCTTAAAATTTGATAGGCAATTACAATTCACTGAATGGGAAATTCTAAAATACCTTGAAATGCTCCGAATCCTTTCGTTAAGGAATTACGATCAATGCAAGTGACTAAAATTCATCGAAAAGTGCAAAGCTATTTGTAACAGCCAGTTACATTGCTACCAGTTTTGCATCAAACACATGAGGTGCGTTCCAAGACGATGTCTGCAGATAGCTCATGAGTGAAACATTCTCGTTCCATTACCTATAATTAATTTATAACACATGTATTGTGGTTATGCTGAATGTTTAACATTAGGCTAATTATTTTTACTATTCTTAACTGCGCAACGTAAACGACCACTTTTTCCACACCTGTAATTATTTCGCACTGTGACGTATAACTAAACTTTGGCTCTAAATTGCCTGTAGCCTTCCTCTGCGATGGTGCAATAGCGGTGCGCCTTACGACGTCACCATCCGGTTCGGCGACGCATCAGATAGGAAGGTGTCGAGACATGCGAAATAAAGGCAAGATTTCATATATTCACGTGAGGCTTGACGGGAAGGTCGTCACATATCCTCTTACGACATTTTACCCCTTCTTTTGACGACCCGCAACGGAGATTAAAACCGCGACGCCTCTCGTTGAAATTACACAGTTATCTTACGTATAGCCGAGGAAATCTTTTCATTCACACCGCCTCTCAGAATCGACTAGAAAAGACCTCAGGGCTGGCATAAAGGTCGTCAGTGAACCCAACTGTTCCCTCGAATCATTGATCCTCACACAGTTAGCGGTCGAAAAGCACAGATCACAGTGCGATGGGGAACAGAAAGACGTTCTTGACAATGTTTGACACTGCTGACATCCCACGAACGCTTCAGCTTTTCTCTAAGGACTTCTTGGGCCCGTAGCCTCTCTGAATGTGATGGAAATTTTTGATTTGGAGTACAATGTGGATAAGCACAGTCTAAACGCGATTTGAAGTAGTAAAGAGTGTTTATGCTTTTTCAGTCCTGTTTTGCATCCTCCACTGTCGTGATCACGGAACATTGACAAATGTGTTAATAAGATGGGAAAGTGGCCCTCTAAGCTCCACGTTTGACAATATTGTCAGTGCCACACTTCCACGTACAGTGCGTACTTTAAAAACGTACCTGCACAGAGATAAACAATGAGGAGCTCCTCGCTACTTGCTGTTAGGGATGCCAGAGTGAATGTGTGTCAAGTGGTTGCCTACCTGCAGGTGTTTAGCGCTCTTGTCACTGGTTTTCTATGTAAAGGTAAAATTTTAAAGTGCTCAACAAACGTGGGTGGTTGGCATCGGGACTTTGGCAAACGGGGGGGTCTTTCAGAGACACTTTGTCATTTCATTCTTACATGCTTCAATGTCTGACGCCTATGTGATCATGCCACTGGAGGGTGTAAAGCAGGAGGGCGGAGAAAAGACAAGCAACCTTTGCTTCTTCAGAGCGCACTCAAGTTTCGTCGGCTGGTTGGGAACCGTGCCTTATGCTTCCACACTGTACACCAGAGAAAAAATTGCAATCGCACCATACATCAAAGGGGTGTGATCGCATCTAAACAAGTTGCTGGCCCACAACGTCTTTAGACTAAAATCTGCATGGCGTGTCTGCAATGTCAAAGAATGTCAAGAACGTCGTCCTGTTGCGCAGTACATTGTGAAATGTCACTGTCGACTTTAAAATTTCCTGAAATCAACGTCTGAAGTGGACGATTGTTTTTATTTACGCCCTTAATGCAACCCCTGAGGCCTTTTCCACGATTATGAGTGAGGATGTGTCTGAAACATTTTCCTCTGCCACACATAAGAAAATCTCTGGGTTCAACACTGGCCATCGTGGTTCTAACCTCGACTGCGGATGCGTCAAAAGTAGAGATAAAACGGAAGTAAGAAGGACATTCCCATCATGTGACGCATTCATAGCGTAGTTGGGCAGAATAATCGTAAGTTTTGGCTGAAATGTGACATCATGAACCTATATGTCACCTCACATGAACTTCTGAGTTCCGGCCTTATTTTTTTCACGTTTCTCGACAACTTTCTGTCTGCGGCGTCGAAGGTGACGTCACAAAGCGCAACGCTTCTGGACCATTGCGAAGGAAATTGTAGGTACTCTTGAGTCACATCTCAAAGTTATACGTCACAATGGGAAATAATTGCAGGGTTCCGAAGAAAATGGTTCTTTAATTTGGTTGCCCATTGTAACCATAAAGCACATCAGAAAATAAATGTATCTCTCTCAGAACTCACTACACTAATGCAATGTAACGCCGTCTCCAGCAATTATGTTGCCATTATTACAGTGAGGAAAAATGCCAATATTTTTCTTCAGTTGTGCCACATCCAGAGGAAGCCTATTATTTCTGATCAGATCCCGTAGAGCTATCAAATTTGATGGCTGTTGATTGCTATGTTTCACCGGCTGCTTCATATAGTACCAGAAATTTCCTGTCGGGCTGTGATATGCTGACTTAGTTGCTCACAAGGGAACCTCCGCATCGCACCCCCCTCAGATTTAGTTATAAGTTGGCACAGTGGATAGGCCTTGAAAAACTGAACACAGATCAATCGAGAAAACAGGAAGAAGTTGTGTGGAACTATGAAAAAAATAAGCAAAATATAGAAACTGAATAGTCCATGCGTATCATAGGCAACATCAAGGATAGTACGAGCTCAGGAGCGCCGTGGTCCCATGGTTAGCGTGAGCAGCTGCGGAGGTCCTTGGTTCTAGTCATCCTTCGAGTGAAAAGTTTAATTTTTTATCTGTCCGTCCGTCCGTACGATGCGAGGTAAACTGCGCCGTAGTATCGGGCAAGGTAGAAGAATCTTTTTACCCATTCGCCAAGTGTACAAGTTAGGTGGGTCGACAACGTATTACTGTCATGTGACGCACATGGCGTCGCCAGTGTCGTATAGAATGTATCAGACGTGTTTTCTTGTTGAGGAATCGGTTGACCTATGACCTTGCGATCAAATGATTTCGGTCTCCATTGGAGAGGCACGTCCTTTCGTCTACTAATCGCACGGTTTTGCGGTGCGGTCGCAAAACACAGACACTAAACTTATTACAGTGAACAGAGACGTCAATGAACAAACGGACAGATAATAACTTTGCGAAAGGATCTTTCGTTCCGCAGCTGCTCGCACCAACCACGGTCCACGGCGCTCCTTTGCCTGTTCTATCCTTGATGCTGCGTATGTTGTACATGGACTACTCAGTTTGAATATTTTGCTTATTTTTTTCATAGTTCCACACAACTTCTTCCTGTTTTCTCGATTGATCTGTGTTCAGTTTTTCAAGGCCTATCCACTATGCCAACTTATAACTAAATCTGAGGGGGGTGCGATGGGGAGGTTCCCTTGTCGGTAAAGGTACGATAGGGTGCGTGAATTTTCGTTCAATCAGAAACTTATTCATGTAGTCCTGTAAATACTGATGTTCACATCTTTGAAATTGGTGTGTCCGAAATAAAGTCATGTACATAGACGGAAAATCTGCCCTTGGTCACCGAGAAAGTTGAAATAAACTAGCCTCTGCGAATGCGTGGAATTGATAGCATGTGCCAATGTTCCTTTACTTAACTGGAGAGAACTTTTTTAATTTCAGCGCCCAAAGGCGCAACAGTTGTAACGCTACTTTAATCAGATCGGTCGAGCTTGCCAACTCTGTCCCTTTTGGAGTGAGTAGTGACATTATCGCCGGTAATGGGCTCTGGGTGGTGCATTGCCGCATTGCTCCATGTTATAGCTGTACCAGACGAAATAAGACTCGTCGATACACTACCTGGTTCTTAGCTTTACTCTTGGAAAGTAGCGAAATGATGCTGGAACCTATGAAATAGTACACTGAAGTGCCTAAGAAACTGATATAGGCATGCATATTCAAATACAGAGATAGGTAATCAGGCAGAATATGGCGCTGCTGTCGGCCACGCCTATATAAGACAAGTGTCTGGAACAGTTGTTAGATCGGTCACTGCTGCTACAATGGCAGGTTATCAAGATTTAAGTGAGTTTGAACGTGGTGCTATAGTCGGCGCTCGAGCGATGGGAGACAGCATTTCCGTGGTAGCGATGAAGTGGGGATTTTCCCGTACGAACATTTCACGAGTGTAGAGTGAATTTTATGAATCCGGTAGAACATCAAATCTCCGACATCGATGCGGCCGGAAAAAAGGTCCTGCGAGAAAGGGATCAACAACGACTGAAGCGAATCGTTCAACGTCAGAGCAAGTTGCGGCATATTTCAATGCTGGGCCATCAACAAGTGACTGCGTGCGGCCCATTCAGCAAACATTATCGAAACGGGCCACTCGCGTACCCTTGACGACTGCACAACACAAAGCTTTACGCCTTGCCTAGGCCCAGTCAACACAAGATATTTGAATGTTGGTGACAGGAAACATTTTGCCTGGTCGGACGACAATAGTTTGAAATCGTATCTGGCGGATGGACGTGTACGGAGGTGGACAAAACCTCATGAATACAGGGACCCTGCATGTCAGCAGGAGACTGTTCAAGCTGGTGGAGGCTCCGTAATGGTGTGGGATGTGCAGTTGGAGTGATATGGGACCGCTGATACTTTGACAGGTGACAGGTACGTACGCATCCTGTCTGATAACTTGCATCCATTCATGTCCATTGTACATTCCGACGGACTTGGGCAATTACAGCAGGACAACGCGAAACCTACACATCCAAAATTACTACAGAGTTGCTCCGTGAACACTCTTCTGAGTTTACACACTTCCGGTCGCCCTCCAAACTCCCCTGACAAGAACATTACCGGGCATATCTGGGATACCTTGCAACGTGCTGTTCAGAAGAGATCTCAGCCCCCTCGTACTCTTACGGATTTATGGAGAGCCCTGCAGGATTCGTGGTGTCTGTTTCCTGCAGCACTACTTCAGACATTAGTCGATACTATGCCACGTCGTGTAGCGGCACTTCTACGTTCTTGCGGGGGACTCTACACGATATTAAACAGGTGTACCCCTTTCTTTGACTCTTCAGTGCACATCACCTTATTACAACTTGGACAAAACGAAATACTGAACTTCGTTACAATCCATGTCCACTGGAATGTCATGAGCTTTTATTACTGTCACTGAACATTAACGTATCACACGATACAGACACGATACCAGTCTCTTCTCACAGAGTGCAGCTGACCATAGAAATTTACGCAGAATTCCGACTAATAACTGTCGCACGCTGACTCGGTAGAGAGACGATACTGTTGTCTTCGGTGATGACTTCTAACTGGGCTGAGCGGCACTGCAACTGGACATAAGCAAGCAATCTGATGTGGTGATATATGGAAGTTCTTGCGGACGTGTCTACGCTATCGTCACTCATTCGTCGTTTTTTCTCTGGCAGCGACTAAGTTCACTTGTGATGTCGTCTGGAGGTTCTAACCTGGCCTTGGTAACTCTCTCTACGGACGGCTCCACAGTTGTGGCCGAATGACAAAGTCGTTCTTGGTGCGTTTCTACTTCCGGTACGTCATTTCCTGATCTCCACGTCCGACTGTTAACTTGTTTTTATTAGTTACTGTGAGAATTTAGGAAGTGTCAAAGCATAAGATAGCTTCAGCAGCAGTTAACCACTACTACTCTAATTTATTAACTACTGTAGCCTTTTATATCTTTAGATACTATCTGGCGTATTAAGGAATGAGTTATTTAATCAAGTGAAATTCTTCCGTTTTCTTTATACCCAAATTTTGCTAATTATTTAAATTGGTGTTTTGACGATCTAACAGCTCATTTTAATTATGTTTCCCTCCCTTTGTTTTAGTTCTGCATCAGTTGTTATCCTGATTTTTTCTCATTAGTATTTTCAGTTGCAGTGGGCTTCTAATGTCGAAGCCTATGAAAGTCATTATTTAAGAAGCATATTTCCTTAATTCTGATGAAGTAAATACTATTTAATAAATTTAACTATTCATTCAAAGGCTTTCATTGCAAATGCTGTATAAGGAATTACCTGATTCACTATTGTTCTCTAAATGAAAACAGTTTTTAAAGAAATTTTAGCTTGAGAAATTATGTCGTTATTACAGAACACCAACAAAATACAAATATCCTGGTAAAGAATTGTGTTTATTCATGGTCTAGCGTGATACCACTTAATCTACAAACATGGCTCTGAGCACTATGGGACTCAACATCTGTGGTCATAAGTCCCCTAGAACTTAGAACTACTTAAACCTAACCAACCTAAGGACATCACACACATCCATGCCCGAGGCAGGATTCGAACCTGCGACCGTAGCAGTAGCGCGGTTCCTGACTGAGCGCCTAGAACCGCTAGACCACAGCGGCCGGCCTTAATGTACAAGCCGGCTCCCTGTCATAAATAACTTGAGTGGTGCGACGAATATGCCCAAAGTATCACAGAATCATTTCCAGCCCCTCTGCACGCAGGGCGTCCTCATTGGGTCACTGGTGCACTCGATCCTATGCACCATTTGAAAATCAGCTAAATCGCCACTTGGCACTACATGCTTCCAGTTACCTGTTTTCCAGTTTCTGTGTTGCTTGTCTCACTGGAGATTTGATCGTGGCAACGTAGCACCTCATGCCACTACTCTTTAGAGCACAGATTGAAATATCAGGTAAATCTGGCGTGTATTGTCTATCAGTTTCGGGTGGAGATATTCAACTGTGGGAAGTACCTTACTCATGTAAAAATTTTGAATAATTCTTCATATTGTGCACAAAGTAAAATATTCTAGTTGAGTTTTCGGACGTCTTGAAAAGACACACTGTTTCTTGCTTGACTTGGGTGACATATTTTCGTCATTCCTACTCTCTTCACTGACGACAACGGTATTCCTAGACAGTATACCACATTCGGATACAAAGCTACTGTCTCCTGCTATTTTTCCAGCCGAAAGAAATAAATAGCACCCCAAACTTTGCATATTCATCCGTTGACTATGGTGGCGTATTACGCATCTTGAAAGAAGGGGAAACTCAGATAGTAACAATAGCATACAGACGAAGCAAGGTAACGTTCGTTCTGTTTCCTCGCCGCTCGGGGGTACGTGACCGCTGCACTCTATTAAACAGCTGTGTGCGCTGCTACTCGCGAGTCTTCCTACATGCACAGAACCACTCTTCAGTATCACTCTTTATAAAAACCGTGTCACTATGTACGGTCACAGTGGTTGCAAAATGGTTCAAATGGCTCTGAGTACTATGGGACTTAACTTCTGAGGTCATCAGTCCCCTAGAACTTAGAACTACTTAAACCTAACTAACCTAAGAACATGACACACATCCATGCCCGAGGCAGGATTCGAACCTGCGACCGCAGGAGTCGCGCGGTTGACGACTGTAGCGCCTAAAACCACTCGGCCACCCCGGACGTCCAGTGGTTGCAGTTTCTTAGAACCATTAAATACACCTTCAAAACAAACCCATGCTTTCTGCTACATTTTTATCCTGCGATGAGGTAAAATTACTTTTGGAAAATCGTTAAGAACCTCTTCCGGATGACAGAAAAATTCTGTAACTTCAGATCTACCAATATATTGGTCCAGAACCTATTACAATTTCATGAAAATTGGACAAATACATTTCAATCTACATTTTTTTAAAGTGAACAGTTACTAGTGAAATTCCCAAAATCGGACAATACCCACTAGACTCTTAAATAAATAAGATACGCTGAATTTTGAAACGAAATTGCTCCATATAGCCCAATGAACAATAAAACAAGAAAAATATTGGTAACTAATTTTCCCTTTTGCCTATTGGCTTGCTAGTAATTAAATTAATAAAAAATTCTATATCAGAATCAGAGTTTAGATACTTTTAAGTTAATTAAACTTATGAGAGAAGTTACTTAAGTACTACCCATGAAATCATCTTCATGTTAAATTAACGTAAAACGACAACAGTTTGCTGATACTCCTCACTTGCATCTCACGATTCACTAACCTATCCGTAAATGTGACGGTCGGTAGCGACGAAAACCGAGGCCCTCGCGTGTTATCGAATATCGTACCTCTTCCGAATAGGCCTTCTGCGACGTCATTTGGAGTCACAGCAGCGTAAGTACCGCCCTGCAGTTGCTGTCTGCGCCAGCGCTCCCATTCTGACTACGGGATGGAGGTCGCCATAGTCGCCCGAGGACGCTCCGCCTCTTGTGGGTAATGGTCATTAGGCTGGCTGCAAGTCCCACTCCAGTCAATATCGCCGTCGGCTGGTTGTCGAGCTGCCCCAGCGTGGCGGCCTCTTGCTGCCGGAGCCTAATTAAAGACTATTAAAGACCCAGGACAATTGGTAACACTACACAGTGTTCCCGGTGTGACCAGGCGGAAGTAGTGATCTTTCCGTATGTAATACAGAGAAATGGTTTTTACGGATGCTGCGGAATCGGCTATGGAGATAACGGCACAGCGCGTGGAGAAAGCTCTTCATTCATCTGCAGCCAACAGGTGTATCGGTCGGTGTACAGTGAATGTTTGTTTTTTGATTTGAAAAGACATAATGACATCAGAACATGAGTTCTCGTAAAATTTTGAAATGCCGACATGAAAGCGTAATAGGTAAAATATATGCAGATTTTTGACTATATTATAAAAAAATGCCCAGTTCCACACAATCCCTGTTGATGAGATATGCTAAGCGACATAATTTACTTAATTAAGCAACGTCTCTCGAGGTACAAACATTAACTTCAGCTTACACTGAGGTGACAGATGCCATGTGATAACGATGTTCACACCTACAAATGATGGTAGTATAGTGTACACAATGTATAAAAGGGCTGTACATTGGCGGAGCTTTCGATTTTACTCAGTTGATTCATGTGAGAACATTTCCGACTTGATTATGGCCGCAGGACGGGAATCAACAGACTTTGAACGCGGAATTGTATTAGGAGGTGGGCACATGGGACTTTCCACTTAGGAAATGGTTAGGGAATTCAGTATTCCTAGATCAACAAAGCCAAAGTGTGCCGAGAGTACCAGACTTGAGGCATTACCTCTCGCCAGGAACAACGCAGTGGCCGACGGCCTTCACTTAATGACAGAGAGCAGTGGCGTTTACGTAGAGTTATCAGTGCTAAAGGCAAGCAGCACTGCGTGAAATAACTGCAGAAATAAATGTGGAACGCATCGCAAACATATCCATTAGGATGTGCACCAATGAGCTAGGTATAGCGTCTCCATTTAGTAATTAAAACATCCTCGGTCCCGTGTTAGAACTGCTTATACTTTCAACAAAAATCATCAGCGATGGTGGCCGAAGTCTTCCGGCATAAGAGGTGACACTCATTCTGACAGCGGCTTTGTCGAAGTCGGTGGAGGATTTGACATATGTTGAGGACACTTTCTTGTCCTTAGGGTGGGAAACTGCCCAGAGAAGGTGGAAGAATCAGCAGTCTTCAACGGCATGAGGATGCAGAAGACTATGGAAACTACTGAATTAAAGACACATAATGTGTATCTAGAGGAGATATGGTTTGTAATCGAAAGAATTATAATGATGGTCTCTCCATTGGCAAAATATTCGGAATTAGTCACCATTTCCGACCTCCAGGAGGGGACTGTCAATGAGGAGGTAACCATGAGAATAAGACTGGAAGACCACCGAAAAGGTAGAGTTATACGAGTTGGTGCCTGCAATGTCAGAAGTCTGAATGTGGCAGGAAAAGTAGAAAATATGAAGAGGTAATTGTGGAAGCTAAATGTAGCTACAGGGGGAGTCTGTGAAGCGAAATGGAACGAAGACAGGGAACTCTGATCAGACGAATATAGGATAATACAACAGCAGCAGCAAACCCGAAAATAGTATAACGGTAGTAGGATTCGTTATGAAGAGGAGGGTGAGCCACAGAGTGGACTACTGTGAACAGTATAGGGACTGACTCAACAGCAAACCAACACCAAGAACAACAGTTTAGGTATACATGCTGACGTCCAGACAGAAAATGAAGAAAGCGAGAAAGTATATGAAGATTTGAAACGATAATTTAGCATGTAAAGGGAGACGAAATCTAATAGGCATGAAGGGTTAGAATGCGAATGTAGGATAAGGAGGAGAAGAAAGGATGACGGTAGGATATGGGCCTGAAACTGGGAACGAGAGAGGAGAAACACTAATTGAGGTCTGCAATAAATTTCACACAGTAACGGCGAGTAGTCGGTTCAAGAATCACAACAGTAGGAGGTATACCTGGAGAAGGACAAGTGGTATAGGAACATTACAGTTAGATTACAAGACGATCAGGCAGAGATTCCGAAACCAGGTACTGGATTGTCATGCGTACCAAGAGCAGATATAGACTCACATCATAATTTGGTAATAATGAAGAATAGGCTGACGTTTAAGAGACTAGTTAGGAAGAATAAATGCTGAAAGAAGTGCTATGCAGATGTACTAACGAACGAAGAGACACTTTTGAAGATCTCTGAGGCTAATGATACTGCGATAATGAAAAGCTCATGCGCAGTTCACTTGAAGAGGAATGGACATCTCTAAAAAGGGCAGTCTCAGAATTTGGAAAGAAAAACTTAAATACAAGGAAGGTAACTGCGAAGAAACCGTGGTTAACGGAAGAAACACTTCAGCTGATTGACGACAGAAGGAAGAACAAAAATGTTAGGGTAAATAAACATTTCTATGCAAGCCACAGGAACAAAATGAACAGGAAGTGGCGGGAAGCTAACGCTAAATGGCTACATAAAAATGTGAAGAAGTTGAAAAATAAATGATAGTCCGAGTGACTGACTCAGCACAGTCGAAACAACCTTCGGTGAAATTAAAAGCAAGGGCTCTACATTAAGAGCGCAATTGGATATTTCACCGTTAAATGCAGAGAAGAAAGCGGAAACATGGAAAGAATAATTGAGGGCCTCTATGAGAGGAAGGCCTTGTCCGGTGACCTGAAAAAAGAAGAAACAGGAGTGAACAGGGAATCGATAGGGGAATCAGTATTACAATCAGAAAATTTAGAAGAGTTTTGGAAGTCTTAAAATAAAAAAGGCCCACTGCAATTTCTTAACTTATTTAGGGAATTGGCAATAAAAGAATTATTCACGTTGGTGTGTAGAGTGTATGAGACTGGCGACATACCATCAAGCTTTCGGAAAAAACATCATCCACCTAATAGCAAAAAATTGAGGCCGACTTGATGCGAAACACTTTGTTATTCGTTTATTTCTTTATTCTCCCAAACTAGTTTCGGCGACAAATATCACCATCATCAGTGGGGATTTTTAATCTACAACATGCAGAAAATAGCATGGTTATACAAACACAGTAGCACATCATTACATTTTTAATACAGTATTCGTTTCTTCCAATATAGTTTTCTAAGGATACTTTGTAAGTAGGCTGTTTATGTTTTCTTATTGGCAACGTTACGTAGCGCTCTGTATGAAAATCACTGGCTGTGCTGTGTGCGGTCTGTGGCTAGCTTCCATTTTTGTCTGCTATTGTAGTGTTGGGTAGCTGGATGTGAACAGCGCGTAGCGTTGCGCAGTTGGAGGTGAGCCGCCAGCAGTGGTGGATGTGAGGAGAGAAATGGCGGAGTTTTGAAATTTGTAAGACTGGATGTCATGAACTGCTATGTATATTATGATTTTTCAACACTATTAAGGTAAATACATTGTTTGTTCTCTATTAAAATCTTTCATTTGCTAACTATGCCTATCAGTAGTTAGTGCCTTCCGTAGTTTGCTGGCAGTAGTGGCGCTCGCTGTATTGCAGTAGTTCGACTATCGAAGATTTTTGGTGAGGTAAGTGATTTGTGAAAGGTATAGGTTAATGTTAGTCAGGGCCATTCTTTTGTAGGGATTTTTGAAAGTCAGATTGCGATGCGCCAAAAAAATATTGTGTGTCAGTCATGTTTAATTTTTCTAAGGGGACGTTTCATATGTCGACCCTTAGCCCAGGATACCTCACTGGGATCTTCTGATTTTTTCTTGTAGTTTGTGTAATTAGTGTAGCTATTGTTTATTGCTAGCGCGTAATTGTAGAGAGAATCTCCTTTGTAGTTGCAGTCTTTCATTGTTGTTGTGGCATGCATGTAGATTTGCACCAAGTATTTCGCAGCTGCACTTGCAATTAACTATATATTATTTTCAGCACTATGTTAATGTGTTTTCTTATTTTGCTCTTGAAATTGTCATTGTGCTTTTCTGTGTTGTCGTGTGAAATATCGTGACAATAATGGCGTGTGAAAAACGTAATACTAGGATCCAAAGTAAACTGAGAAATGACAGTGAAGACGAAAGCAGTGTGTTAGCGCCGCCGAGTAATGAATTAACTAATATTCAAAGTAGTAATTTGGTAATTGTGCATAGGGAAATGGAGCGGGCTGCAAAAAATGGTGTAGGAAGTGAAACAATTAGTGAACAGGGAAGCATTATCGATCGATCGGGCGGCAATAGCTCGCCTCAGGAATCCGAAATGACAGGACACAATCTCGCAAATATTGTAGATTCAGGTTTTGGGTCCTCACCGTTTTCTCAAATAAGTCAAGACACATTTTCTGCTTGTCAAAATGTGAATGTTTCCGGTGCAAATTCACTGCCGAAAAGCACTGAGGAACATGTTTCAGACACCAGTGCATTGTTATTACAATTAATACAACAAATGGGACAAACACAGCAAAAGCTTCAAAAGTCAGACACAATGGAACAAAATCTTCGAAAGTTAGACACAGTGGAACAAAATCAGAGACAAACACAGCAAAAGCTTCAAAAGTTATACACAATGGAACAACATAAGAGACAAACACAGCAACAGTTAGACACAATGGAACAAAATCTTTGGAAGTTAGACACCACACTTGATCAAACACGTGAAGATTTAACTACTGAGTTACATAACATTGAATCGAAATGTCAAAACGTCTGTAATGACGTAAAAACACAAATTTATGAGCATTTCCAACCTATTTCTTCGCGTCATGAAAATTCATTACAGAATCACGAAGCAGCCATAAAAGAACTGCAAACCATTGTTCATGAAAATCATGAGACCCTGTGGGCTAAAATTGACTCAGTTGCATCTACCGATTCGGTTACGCAACTTGCAAAAACTCTAGGAAAACTTAAAGGACTCAGTAGATACGATTTCAACACAAATGGACACACTGAAACTAGGTTCAGAAAAACACACAGAGGAAATAATTTCACTATCGGATAAAGTAGCCGAACTTTCAGATCAGTTCACTAACTTATCTGCAAAGGTAGATGATGATCTGAATGACACAAGACCTGTAGCTTTCACGGACACTGAAGAGTATGAACAAATTAGAAAATTCAAACAAAATCAAAATCAAATCAATACACAGTACAAAAGAGAAATCCGGGAAGTACAAGATCAGTTGGCACAAGTAATACAAGTATTACATATTTCAGAGGACACTCGCGCTCCAGTACGGGAAGAGGGACAAAGAAATACGGAACAACCACAAGATAATAACACAGGACATTTCGGAAATTATGAAAGAAATTGGCAAGGTGCACTGAATTTTGAAATGGAACCGCCGAAACGACGTAACAATGACCGATATGCGACTCGCCGACATGATGATTTTGACTATAAGCTGTTCATTACTACACGTAAATTTAAAACATTTAAGAATTCTGGCAACGACATTCATCCACAAGCGTGGCTCCATCAATTCTCTCATTGTTTTCCTCCCAACTGGTCATTAGAGCACATATTAGAATTTATGTGTGGCTATTTAGAAAATGAACCAGCTGTAAGAATGCGATCGGTCATTCACGATTGTCACAGTGAAGGACAATTTTACCATGCCTTTCTCTCAGCATATTGGTCTTAAGCTACACAAGACCGAGTAAAACATAGCATCATATGATGAAACATTTCGAACAATCTGAATTTTCCAGTCTTTTGAAATATTTTGAAGACATGTTGCACAAGAATCAGTACCTGTCAAACCCATACAGCCCCTCAGAACTCATCCGCATTTGCTTAATGAAATTACCTGAACATTTACGACATATTATTTTGGCAGGACGTTGCAAAGACGACATTGAAGCTTTTCAGGGACTCTTACAAGAATTAGACATTGACACTGACAATTGCGGAACGCGAAAACAGGAACACAACAATTACAGGTCACATCTGTCGCAATTCCACGATGAAAGAAATAATAACTGGACACGACAAGGCTATTCTCACAAGACAAATCGTGACCAAAACAGACACCACCTGTATGACAACCGTTGGCAGAGTAGTAATAATTACAGGGAACGATCACCTCTCCGCGGTAGTAACTATCACAGAGACAATCAGAGAAACAGACAATTTGGGAACCAAAATAATTATTACTACAGGAGACAAAATAACTTCAGACGCAACGGTCCACCGTGCAGTGATAATTCAGGGAGAAATTCTCCACCACGTGACCGACAAGAAATTAATTACAGAAATTACCGACATGACGACAGACGATATAATCGTAACGACAGATTTGAACTGCATCAGAACTGGCGAGATTCAAACAGAGCAGGGCACTATCGACAAGGTGAATTTGTAGAAGTTAGGCCCCCTAATCCTAATAACGATGCGCGCCAACAAAAAGACAGACAATGACTCGCACCGCAGGCAGCCACGTGCGCCGGCTGGCTGGGAGAATAATAACATGGCTAACCTTGAGAAAAATTCCAGTATTCTTTACCGACGTATACCGCATGATAATTACGTTGAAGTTGAAACTCTGAGTACTGTGAAGAGTAAAGGATTGCACCACATTTCACATGTAAAACCGTTTATTGAAAGATAATCTACTTTTTAACTTTGTCTTCGCCATAAAACTTTTCACTTCACATTTCTAGTATGCATTGTCAGTCTTAGAAACTATTACCATGCAACAATGTTAGAAAGTTAAATATCCAATCAAGATCCAAGAGAACTTACTAAAACAGAAATTACGAATGCATTGTTATAGTGAACAGACGTCACAGTGTTATTGTGTGTGTACATTCTTGCTTGTTAGTTGCACGATTACAAAACAACTATAAGGCTTACATACTTAGAACATATACTGGTACTGCTAATGAGATTTTAATGCAACTTTTTGGTTTACTTGAAAATACATTCTGGATTTAAAGTACTTTCTGTGAGATACCAGATGACACAGTGGTTAGTTTATGTGACAGCTACACGATTTCATCACAACGCTACTAATGAGTGACAATTTAGAATGTTGCTTTTGCGGTGTTTCTGTTTTATATCTGCACGGTTTTTCTGAATTATTCTGGAAAGTAAAACATGTTTTAGTAGTAACTTTTGTGGTATAGCTACAATGAGATAGCCTTTTCCGTAGCACAACAATATGTTACAGCACAGTACTTTCTTCCTCACGGCAATAAGTGTAACAACTAAGATATCTATACGCAAAGCATTTCACCTTTGTTTATCATGAGGTAAGTACATTGGCTTCTGCAGAACTTAGCTTTCGGAGGACAATAACTATGACACTTCCACAGAGATTATCTTACAGCAAGACGCACATTTAGCGTTACAGGACACGTATTTGAGTGATTAATTTTGCACTTAAATCATTTATTTTTAAAGATATTTGAAGTACATACAAAGGTTTTCCATGATACATTTCATTCCATTGCTGTAATCTGTAACACCTGAGGGTATAATTACATTAATGCTCAGGGGGGTACACACTTACTTTGTGTACCGTGTGTTTGGCAAGCACAAGGAGCCCTAGCTAATATCGTATTTGCTTATACAACTTTACACATCGGTACCATATTTCTGTAACACATAATTACACAGGTATCTGATCATTTAACTGAGAGAGACAAACATTTTTTTTACTGCGTCAGTGACAGATGTTTACGCAATTACACAGCTAGATAACTTCACACTTAGGAAATTGTATTTTGTCTGTACTGTGTGAACCCTTAAATATTTTTCTAAACCATTGTGATATTATGAGAGCTTTGAATGATATGTTTGGTATGGGATCATGATTTTTGAAGTATGTTTGAGGTGGATGACACTGTTGAAATGAGCAGAAAATTTTTTTTAGGTTTTGAAATTATTGGAGGAAGCTACGATGATTTTGAGAATTGATTGAGATGTTATGATATTATTACGACGACGATGTGTATTATGCTGTTGAGATATATTTATGATCAATAAGATGATGCTACCATATATGAGGAATTTGATTATGCTACGTATTTATTATGATGAAATACTGAAGAAGTGTCGACGAATATGTATATGAATAATGAGTAGTGGTTAGGGACTCTGATTTGTGGAAAAGGATCGTACTGTAAGAGTTATGAAATTTGTGTAAATGCATGAATGTACCACAATGCTGACAAAGACTTTTTGAACACTGTTATATTCATAGGATTTGTTTCTACACATTTGCAACGCAAATTCTCGACCTGTGAAATTTTTTATATGAGACTGTCACTGTAATGCAAACTGGTGTTGTAAATATTTCAGTAAGAAAGTTAAGTGATCACCTTCACGTAATGAGTCGTGGGCACTCAGCTGCACGACAGTCGCCTGGAAGAGAGCCATTAGTGTGTGCCTTTCAGAGGCACAGGTGAAAAAAAAAGGGGGCCATTATCCTCGCTATTGACATTCCTTTGTAGAAAGCATCGCAAAAACGACACGGTCGAACTTGAAAACATATGATAACACTGTGGAGCTCTTAATTTACGATATTTACTACCTTATGAAATGCCATATGGCTAACGAATGATGTTTCATGCCTTCCTTTGTACATATTTGCTCATTTTCTTTAATATCTAGTTTCTAGCCGCACTGCAGCATTGGTTATTATAAAATTTAATGGATGTACTAATATCACTATTTTCTGTCTACAGACCCAGTAAAGAATACGTTTATGATGCACTTTCTTAGAAAAGAGAGCACAAATAAACATTTCCCTTCACACAAATTGCATAAATAATTTTTTTAATGACTTGGTAACTTTCTTGCAGGGTAAGTTTTTGTGATGCATCACTCTAGTGTTAAGATGTGACATAGGTATTAAACATGGCCATTTTTACTGTAATATTTTTCTGCTTGAGCTTTGTCATGTTTAGATATAAGTTATTGCATTTGCTGCTGCTGTTTGCCTGGCATAGTGTTACTAAATTTCACTTTGTATTACTCTGTTAAGCTAGTTTTACTACTGATTTATTTTTCTTGTTGCTGCACATTGGCTCATATTAGTTGTAATGTTGCATTTGCTTGGTAATTTAGATTTACTGTAGCTTGCTTTGCCAGCTTCCATTTTTTTGTCATTGCTGTTTGTGTTAATTGCTTTGTGCTGCTGCATTGCCTCATCCCTTAGTTTAGCATCTGAGCTCAGTAGATTTAAGATAGCTTAAGATGGGGTAGGCCATATAAGAGAACAAGTTGTGATGAATTGGAAGAAATGCATTGAGAAGCTATAAGAAAATGGTTTGGCCAAAAAAGTATTTTGAAAGAGGATATGAACAAAAAACGTAGGGTTTAGGAACAACAGGTTTATGTAGGATTTTCTTGGAAATAAATGATGAGGTAAGATAATGGTAAATAAATAATGAGGTAAGAAATGTGTGACCATATAAATACAGAAAGCATGCTTGGATAGAATTTTTTTGGTGGAAACAAATGTTGAAATAAGAGGAAAGATATATGGAATGAAGTTTTGGAGTGGACTGCAGTACCAAATGTCACACAGAAAACAAACAATGTCCTGTATTTTTGTGTTATTACACCATGTGAATTTGTGTTTTTCCTGTCAATATGTGTTTAGCTAATAAGAGTTATGTTGTAGAATTTTTCTGATAATATGTTATTTTCTTTGTAAAGATGTTTACACATTATTTATTCTGTTATGTTTTAATGCTCATGTGCGAAGCTGATGTTTCGAAAGTTATTCTGATTTTTTATGTATGTACTCATGTCATAATTCCTGTAACACTGATGTATATGTTATTTCGATTCTTTTGTAAAGCCTGTACTACAAATGTTATCTGTATTGTTATGTTCTTTAATGATGTATTTTTTACCTTTGTAATTGTATTCTTATGTTATAAAATTGTAATTGACACCAGTTCATCATATTATTAACTTGTAAGTTCAATTTCACTGCACACGTCTCTGTTGGTCATAGTATATGGACAATATGTGAGAAGTAGGGACTGTTAGTATTTGCACGTGTGTTAATAATTCATCAAGGGACTGGATAACAGCATTGCTGGTTCTAAGGACAATTCCAAAGACTTTGTGAGTGCACAAGTGGTGGTTTATGGACTTGCTATATTGTCTGCAAGACTCTTCGATGGTGATTGTGCACCTGCACAGTCGCAGCAGATGGCTGCTGGCCATCTCTACAAGGACTACAGTGGGTCTACACCTTTGATGATCCATTAATACCATTATTTCTACAAGGACTGCAGTGGGTCTGCACCTCTGGTGGCCCACCAATACCATACTCTCTACCAAGACTATAGGTCTGCTCTGTGATGACCTACCTAAAAAATATTCTTCAAAACGTCGAATGACTCTGCTGTGGGTTTGCTCTGTTGTGGCCCATTACCTGTCTGCATGTCGAGAGTCAGCATTGTCTTTCCGTTGGAAGGACAACACTACTTCTTCAAGACTGCATGGAAATCCACTACTTCCGTGTGCATTTTCTTGTACTGCTCAGCCTTTGAGAAAATCACTGCAATTTTACTGTGATGAATGATCAGGACTGTCTTTATGGACTGTGAGAAAATTTTAGCTTTTCACCAACATTGTATGAATAAGTGCGTGCATTTGATATCTTTGTTATTGTAATTATGAAAAATTTTATCAAATCATTATAGGCCAGTGCCCAAAACAATTTGTATAATTTTTTGTGGGGAGCATGGGGGCTATGTAAGTAGGCTGTTTATGTTTTCTTATTGGCAACGTTACCTAGCGCTCTGTATGAAAATCACTGGCTGTGCTGTGTGCGGTCTGTGGCTAGCTTGCATTGTTGTCTGCTATTGTAGTGTTGGGTAGCTGGATGTGAACAGCGCGTAGCGTTGCGCAGTTGGAGGTGAGCCGTCAGCAGTGGTGGATGTGGGAAGAGAAATGGCGGAGTTTTGAAATTTGTAAGACTGGATGTCATGAACTGCTATGTATATTATGATTTTTCATCACTATTAAGGTAAATACATTGTTTGTTCTCTATTAAAATCTTTCATTTGCTAACTATGCCTATCGGTAGTTAGTGCCTTCCGTAGTTTGAATCTTTTATTTAACTGGCAGTAGTGGCGGTCGCTGTATTGCAGTAGTTCGAGTAACGAAGATTTTTGTGAGGTAAGTGATTTGTGAAAGGTATAGGTTAATGTTAGTCAGGGCCATTCTTTTGTAGGGATTATTGAAAGTCAGATTGAGTTCCGCTAAAAAATATTGTGTGTCAGTTTAAACACAGTCTTGTACTATTTTTCAAAGGGGACGTTTCAACTTTTATTTAAAAAAATGGTTCAAATAGCTCTGAGCACTATGGGACTTAACATCAGTCCCCTAGAACTTAGAACTACTTAAACCTAACTAACCTATGGACATCACACACATCCATGCCCGAAGCAGGATTCGAACCTGCGACCGCGGTTCGCATTTCCGGGCTGAAGTGCCTAGAACTGCTCGGCCACACGGCCGGCGATACTTTTATACTACCTTATTTATTGTATGTTACAGCATGTTTTAAACAATTATTTTCGCTGTCTGCGACAAATTTTCTTTGCGCCTTTTTTCTGTTGCCGTTTTTATTTAACGAGCATCATGTCATTTGCAATCACGTGAGCGGCTGTTAGAAACAAAATACCAAAAGGTGAACTTCGTAGGTCAGCAATATATACTTGGGGTTGTGGTAGTGTTGTGGAAACCAGTTATTTGGTGTGTACTGAGCTGTTACTTAGCTATTCGTGTACTCACGTTCGTTGGATAGTATGTGGCTGCTTTTATACACAGAAAAACAAAACTTTTGCACTCTGTTTCTGATCCATAACATTACTCCATCTTGCTATTCGCGTGTGTCGCGAGAGGTGTATCGCATGTGGCGACAAAGGCTATAAAACACTGTAGCGCGAATTACAACGATTTATGTTCATCATTTATGTTTCTGTTTGTGATTGGGAAGTGGTTCTTTTGCGTGTGTGTGCTTCCTGTTTTGTGTCCTTGGTCATTCGCTCAGAGCAGTAAAGAGTGTGTTGTTGCAAAGTGTTGTGTTTTGGTTTATTACATTTCTCCCTTCGACTATAGCCTTTTGTATGTAGTAATTTTCTTCTATTGTTAGTTGTCGGTATAGACTGTTGCTGTTTCTCAGAATGTGTAGATCGTTTTCGATATAAGTGGGATTGTGGTTTTTGTTCATTAGATGTTCTGCAAACATTGAATGTGTGCTGTTACTCTTTAGAGCTCTCATGTGCTCTGTGTACCTCGTTTGGAAATTTCTGCTTGTTTGTCCTATGTGTTGGGCCTCACAGGAGTTGCAAGTGAGTTGATATATTCCAGCGTTGTTGAATTTGTCTGAGGTTTTTCTGACTGGTCTTAGTCTTTCCTGTACTGTAATGTTTGTTCTGAAGGCTATTGGGATCCCTTGCTTTTTCAAGATGTTTCCTATTCTATGTGATATTTTGTTATTGTATGTTAGTGTGTACCATCTCGCTCTTTTTTGTGAAGTGGTGTGGTCTGCTGTGTTGTCTGTGTACTGCATGTTTCAGTTTTACCTTGTAGTTGAGTTTGTTTATGATGTCTGTTTTGTAGTCGTTTTCAACAGCAATCTGTTTTATTATATTTAGTTCCTGTGTGTAGTTTTCTGGTTTAAGAGATGTTCTGTTTATACTGTGGAGTATGTGTGTGAAACTGGCATATTTATGCATTGTCGGGTAGTTGGATGAGCTGTGGGTAACAGTACTTGTGGATGTGGGTTTTCTGTAGATGGAGAATTCACGTTGGCGGTTGTTTCTTGTGATTGTAAGATCCAAGAAATTTAATTTCTCGTCGTTTTCTATTTCCATTCTGAAGTGTATTTGTGGGTGTACTGTGTTGATGCTACTGTGTAGCTCTTCTATCCTGTTATGTGTTTCATCTACAAGGCAGATACACATTTCGGTACCAGTAGATTTTTTGTACCCTCCTTGTTTTACAATGTTAATGAATATTGTGTTCTCTATATGGTCAAAGAAAATATTGGCTAATGTTCCACTGATGGGGGACCCCATGGGAAGCCCCTCTTGTTGCAAGTAGAAGTTGTTGTTGAAAGTGAAGTAGTTTTGTTCTGTGATTAGCCTAAGAATCGAAGAGATTTCATTTATTTGTACATCTGGGAATTTATTGAGTTTTAGCTGTTGTTCTATAATGTTTATAATTTCGTTTGTGCGTATTTTTGTGAACATGGATGTTATGTCAAAAGATACCAGTTTTCCTGTTGGTGGGATGTTACATTCCTAATTTTCTTTATTATTCTCCTGTATTTTTGTGGTTTCTGTTGTTTGTGTATGTGTCTGTTTTCTGTAGGAATGTGTGCATGTGTCTCCATAGTAAGGAAGATGGGGTTTTCTGAAGTCAATCACTGGCCTGACTGGGACGATGGGTTTGTGGACCTTTGGCAAGCTTGTTAAGAGTGGATAAAACATACAATACATTGAAATTAATCTCAAGACCAATTTTAGCAACTTAGTTAGCAATGCGACCACTGGAGTTCTGAGAATTACATTCAGATTTACATCCGTATTTCCCAGCAAAGTAAACTTTAGTTTAAATTATGATAATCTTCAATTGTCATGTTCCAGAAACATTAAATACAATATTTTGAACGTTTAGTTGTACACAAAGATGTTTAAAATAGCAGTGAAAATGAAGCAGGATATTGTGTACGATTTTCTGTTTACGAATTTAAGAAGTAATTATAAATAACAGATTCAATTCCACAAGGACATCTGAGATTGGTACTTCAGTATTCAATACAGATCTACCTACGTAAATTTAATAAAAGTTCTTTCCGTGTTTGTCGTAGCTATTGTGGTGCTTTAGTTGAAAATTTCTGAATGGCACTTGAATAGGCACTTCATGTCCCGTTTCAGATGGAGATAATTTCCTACTGGCACGTTGCTTTTGGTAGCCGTTTTGCTTGATGTAGAGCAGGCTCCAAATAGCATCATGGATTAATATTGGATAATCTTGCTCTTCAGTACCAGCAACAGGACTGCTGCCGCCACAATTTTCACTCATCCACACCAAGTGGATTGAAATCCCTGAGTGGATACCCGCCTTTCTTATTGGTTGATAATACATTTTCAGTTAACCTCTGAATATTATGATCGCTGTGACTATTATAAACTTTCGAGAATGGTATTTCCAGTCTGCAGCGGAGTGTGCTCTGATATGAAACTACCTGGCAGATTAAAACTGTGCACCTGGCTGAGACCCGAACTCGATACCTTCGCCTTTCATGGGCAAGTGCTCACCAACTGAGCTACCCACGAGTCGTTCTCACAACTCCGGAAGGTAGGGGAAGAGGTGCTGGTAGAAGTAATGCTGTGGTAACGGGTCGTGTGTCCTGAATGGTTAGCTCAGTTGACAGAGCACTTGCTCGCAAAAGCCAGCCTTCCAAAGTAAGAGCCTCGGTCCGGGACACAGTTTTAATCAACCACGTAGTTTCATTATAAGTATTCACTATTTTCTTAGTTTCTCTGACAACTGCTTATTACTTCATTTTGTTTTAACATATAATTTTGTTTTAACATATTTTTATCGTTTCAGAGGTAGTTTTACAGTTAATGAAAAGCGATGATGGTTGCTTTGGTGTCACTAATTATGAACGTTCTAATTGGAATCAAGATGGGTGGAAGCTATGAGATTACCTGCTTACTATCTTCTACGATTGCACTTACGAATGAACGGAGAATAAACAAAACACGGCAAAATAATCTGAAAGTCAGTATTGGTAATTTAGTTAGCGATGTTAACACTGAAATTCTGTGAACTACAGTTAGATTTACAACAGTCTTTCCCAACAATAAGAGATTTAGTTGAAATTATGACAATTTTCCATTGCCATGATTCGGACAACTTAATACGGTATTTTGACCATTTAGTTGTACACAAAATTATTTACAGAAACTGTGACAAGGAAATAGTGTACTGTTATGGTCTTTTGATAAGGCATTGAAGAAATAATTTTGACTAACACCCTCTATAATATAACGACACGGGAATATATCATGACATCATGGACAGTCAGAAATCCCGAAATCACTGTATTGTAAGTCGTACTCAGTTGATTATGTAGACTCAGATCACAATTTAGTAACGTTAAAGTTTAGGCTGAAGTTTATGAGAATCTTCCGGAGGAATCATTCTGGAAGAAAGTGGGATACTAAAGTACAGTGAACGATGAGGTGTGTTTTAAGTTCACTATAGACATAGATACTCTTCAGGTGAAGAGTAGTGGATATCAAAATGGGAAATCTCAGATGTTGCACAGGCATCCATAGGTACAAGGAAGGCAACTCCGAAGAACTTTAGGGAACAGAAGAAACACACTGACCGGCGAAAGACGGAAGCGTAAAAAGTTCTGGGAAAAACACAAATACAGCAATATAAATCCCTAATAATGAAGTATGCAGAAAGTGCAATGCAGCCACACTGAAATTGGCTCAAGAAAGACGTGAGTAAACCGAAAAAGAAATGATCGCCGGGAGTGTTGACTAAGTGTCTAGATAAAGCAAAACAGTCTTAGGTGAAATTAAAAGCAAGGTTGGTAATATTAGGAGTGCAATTGGAATTTCACTATTAAACGCAGAGGGGAGATCGGATGGATGGAAAGAGTACACTGAAGGCCTCTTTGAGGGGGAGAATTTGTGTGATGATGATAGAAAAAGAAATTGCGGTCGGTATCGAAGTGACAGGGGACAATCCCTCGATATGTTGGCAAAAATACTTGTTCAAAACCGGTGGTAGGCAGAAAACGTCTTCCGAGAGTGTCCTAAGTGCTTTCTCCGAAATTTATTTTGAGCAGTTAGTCCACGAACCTACGCGAATTGTAAATGGTTGCGAAAACACACTTGACCTCTTAGCCACAAACAATCCAGAGCTAATAGAGAGCATCATGACTCATACAGGGATTAGTGAACACAAGGTCGTTATAGGTAGGCTCAAAACCGTTTCTTCCAAATCCACCAGAAACAAACGCAAATTAATTTTATTTAAAAAAGCGGATAAAGTGTCACTAGAAGCCTTCCTGAGAGACAATCTCCATTCCTTCCGAACTGACTATGAAAATGTAGACGAGATGTGGCTCAAACTCAGAGATTTAGTAGCAACAGCAATTGAGAGCTTCATACCTCATAAATTGGTAAGAGATGGAATTGATCCCCCATGGTACACAAAACAGGTCCGAACGCTGTTGCAGAGGCAACGGAAAAAGCATGCGAAGTTCAGAAGAATGCGAAATCCCGAAGATTGGTTAAAATTTTCAGACGCGCGAAATTTGGCACGGTCTTCAATGCGAGATGCCTTTAATAGGTTCCACAACGAAACGTTGTCACGAAATTTGGTAGAAAATCCGAAGAAATTCTGGTCTTGTGGAAAGTACACAAGCGGCAAGATGCAGTCAATATCTTCACTGCGCAGTGCCGATGGTACTGTTACCAACGACTGTGCCCCTTGTAAATGGTCCGCCTGGTCGTTGATATTGCTAATTGCTGTAATCGCACTATTTCACTCCAATTTACAGAGCTTGTTAGCACTTGATGTTAGGTTGGCGCCATTACAATGCATTGTAGTAATCGCTGCTGCTTGCTGGATCGCTGCTGTGTCTCGATGCTGATGCTGGCTCTAAATTTGGTTGTCTAGGGTTAAAACATGAGGTCCCGTGTTTTGTATGTGCTTTTGATGATAAAGAACTGACGAAACCAACACATATGTAAACATCAAATATTTATTACTTTGGTGGCCATATTAATTCCACTGTCCACCAAAGACCATAACGTAACACAAAGTAGTACTTCCTTTACATGTTCTTTGCATTGTTCTTCCATCCCAAACAATAACACAGAAACACACTTCACCAAAGTGACATTCCGACTGCCTCTGACTGCCTCCGACTGCCTCCCGACCCTTCTCGCTGCTTGTATTTATAACATTGTCAAAGAACTACTAAAAAGAGATATAGTTAATGAGTCACATGTACATCTGTTATAATTTGTGCAGAAAAGTTATTAATTTGCATCGAGTGACATAATTTAACATGTTATTAAAATGACAAACAGATTTGTTGACTTGACAGAATAATTCCTTGTTACAAAAGGGCCGTTTTTTAGAAGTTTGTCAATTGACTTCTCTAATTTGCATAAATAAGTAAGTAACATGAATTATTAAGAATTACATTGGTTTTCGTCTAAAATAGGATTGATTACGTGAATACTGAGTGAAAACGCTCCTAGTGAACAAATAGGTTTCACTGGGTGATTTTTATTTAAGGATATCCAAAATACCTAAGTTGGCCACTATTTTTCGTACTTCATATTAGTTATTTAAGATGAACTTAGCGTTTTTACATGATGACATTTGCTGTATCAGTGATAAAGTGATATTACCTTTTGTGTGGGTCAGTTATTCATTATAATTTAATGGGTTGACTGTTTATGGAGACATGTTATCCAATCATTGTTAACATACCCAACAACTTTTCTATAATCATAAATACTCGTTAAACTGGTTGAATTTGGAAGGGATCGCATACTTCATTAAAGTAAAGCCTTTAATGTATTATGGCTCTCAGTACGACAACATAATAAAAATATTTAGTAATATTTGAAAGTAAAAAAAATTGTTAATCGTTGCTACCAGTGAGCCACATGGAAAATGATCAAAAACAGACACAAATATATCACATGCGATTTTAAGATATATAAAAAATATATGTAAATTATTTCAAAGTCAGCTCTCATTGAGTCACAGAATAATCAAGATAATAGAAGGAACATAAATATATTACATAGATGGACAGGTCAGATGTCTATAGGAAAATATTGCGACTGTCTGCTCTTTTTGAGCCACATAAAGGAAATGAAAACAAAGAACATAATTATAAGTATGGACATGATATATAAACACAAACACTAGAGAAGTCACATGTATGAATATAATATGCATTTAAAAAAAAGAAAATATTTAAAAAACTTGTCTCCCATTGAGACACATAGTCAAGATAGTACAAGAACATATTAATACCAAAATTGCACACTTAATTTGGTCACAACATAACACAAACATCAAAATTGGTGAACATGTGATTAGCTGTAGAAAATTGTACACAAATCTTATGCCTAAAAATGAATAGTAACAAAATGATGGGTCTTGCACAACAAATTTTTACATTGTCTTTTATATTTGGTGCAAGTATGTCCCATATTCAACAATACAAACAGAAAGTAATAAATGTTTGTCACCTCTTTGGGTGCATGGTTAAACTTGCCCCTTGCAAGTAAAGAAGATGTCTCCAAATTTAATATTCAATAGTGACAATAAAAATATATAAACATTCTCTCAGAGATCTGGAACTTTTCCAGGGTCTATACGATGAGTGGTAGTTGCTATTTGACACACCCAGTAAAAATCTTTGCTGATAACATGTTTTACGGAAAATGGGTAAGTAAGTGTATTCAAACAGGGAAATGTGCTTAATCATGTTTATATGGTTTCAATTCAGTCATGTTTCTTAATCCAAATAACCTTCTTGATCTGGGGAAGATAAGTCTATACACATTAGGATGTGGGCTTTCTTTTATTTCAAATGGACAACCTAGCTCAACATCTTTGTCTATTTCAGTATTTTCAAACAATAGATCATTTTCAATTTCTTTAGTTCCTAAGTCTAATGTCTCTTTCCTATACTTAGACACATCCCTCTCTGTTAGCCAAGCATTGACATTTAAACATAAACCTTTGTTTTCATCTGTTCCTCTTAACACTGTGTTGCCACTCAACAAACTATTGTTTTCACCCCATTTTTTTATAAAGTCCACTACGGATTCTTATCCACCATATAGGATACAAGGTTGCACTTACCTTTGCTAATTCTTTCCAAAAGGCATCTTTGTATATACAGTTCCCATAGTTGTTCCACAAAACTTCTAAAAACCTTTCCCCTTTTTCTAGAAAACACACATTTACATTCCATCCCTTTATATTTTCTTTAATATTATTATTATTACCATTCTCATAGATTAGCGTTTCATAGTTCCCAATAGGCAATAGCTTGTCCTCAGATACACATTCCCTAGTCTGCATTTCACTTAAATTAACCTCATTATTACCCATATTTGTCACATCACTTACCTTTATCTCATCATCACTTTTCAATTCTACAAATACTTTTATTTCTTCCTTCACACTCTCATCAATAACATCACTTGATTTAGGATCATCATTTAAATGCCCCTCTATTACTCCTTCCTCCTCCTCCACAACAAACCCATCTTCAGTTTCCCCCCTATGTATCTGAATCTCAGCAATTGAGTCTTTTGCTCCATTAAACACTTCGTCATCCCCCTTCTTATCAAATAACCCCCCCAAAATAGATTCTACTTGTGGTGTGTCTGACTTCTTATTCACACCAGTATCTTTTTCAGCCCAACTATGGAACTCTGCAATACCTTCAACTTCTGCACTTTCACTAACTACCGGTGCTTGAACACAGTTTTTACTAACTGTATCACTTTTACTCATAGTATCCCAAAACCTTTTATTAAATTCTAATTTATTCATTCTAACAACATCAGTATTTTCATGGTATTTACTGTTTACATTGTATCCTCTCCTTTTCCAGTTTCGGTTATGTGTTGTCCTGTCATAATATTGTCCAGCCCCAAAACTACGGACATCTAGTGGGACTGTCCACCGTTTCCCGGCTGGTTCCCTCGGTCTGTCCGTTTGTAGTTGTCGTTTTGTTCACTAGTTTCAACAAACCCCCTTCTCTCTTGTTCTCTTCCCCAATACCTATTTCTATTATTCCTGTTATCTCTTCTCCATCCTCCCTCCTGTGTATTGTTTCTGAAATCATTTGCATATCTCCTATCTCCCCTATTTGGAGCATTATTTCCAGAATTTTCAAAGTCTCTCCTACCATAATAATCTCTATTTACATTCCTGTTCCACCCCCCATACTGGTTGTTGCCAGAGCCAAAACTTTGGTTATTTTCTCTTTCCAAGGCCCTGTCTAATCTATCTACAAATTTCAGGAACTCTTCCATTGAATCGTCTGGTCCATGGACCAATTCCCACTGCAGTCTCTCTGGTAATCTTCTTTTTAAAACATCAATTTGTGTCATAATATCAAAAGAGTTATTCAAGTGAGCAAGTTTTTTCAATTGATCTCTGCAAAATTTTAGCATTCCCCCTACTTTCCCTCTATACACTGGTCCATTTAGAAATTCTGACTTTAATCTGGCTTGTATGGATTGTGACCAAAATTTGCAAATAAATTTAGCTTCATACTCTTCAAACGTATTCCAAGAATCATTATCCTCATTTGCCCAGGATAGGGCCTCCCCTTCTGGAAACCGTTTTACTAACTTAATTTTTATGTTATCTGACATTCCTACAACAAACATATCCTTACATTGGCGAATAAAGTCAATAGGGTGCAGATTTTCACCAGGAAATCATTTCACTTGGATGTGCCCATACATTGTATTTTGATTGTAAATCGTTTGTTTGGACATCAATGCGTCCTCCAATTGTGTATATTTAATGTGTATATTTTCTACTTTTGTATTTACATTAGTGGTGTACAGGTTGTATTCCTGTTTAAGGTTTTCTGATGTTTTGTCTATTCTCTGATCTAATCTTTCAACTTCAGTATCTACTCTGTTGTAGATGACAGCAATGCTGTCTGTGTTAGCTTGTATGTTTTCATTTAAGCTTTCAACTTTAACTTGAAATTCTTTTCTGAAGTGTATCAGCTGCTCTCTAGTGTCCTTACTGAGGGTAGTTTTAATTTCCTCACACTTCTCATTGAGATGAGTACTTAATAGATCAAAATTCAAACCTAACTTATCCAGTCTATCTGTGTTTTCTTTAAGTTTCAGACTTACTTGTTCATTTGATTGTTTAAAATCCAAACTTAACTTATCCAGTCTATCTGTGTTTTCTTCACTTGATTGTTTAAGTTGCGAGCTTATTTGAACTGCAAACTCTGCTAGCCACTCTGTTAAGTTTAATTGTTCACCATCCCCTGTTTCAATTTTTACATTTCCTACGATCTCATCACTCTCAGGTAGAGACATGTTCACTATTAATTTTGTAAATGACAACAACAACAAAATACCTTGCTTTATGTAGCTATGCTATGATGTCGTGATCGGTGTTCTTGTTGGCTTTCTTCACGTCTATTCGGTTTTATCGAAGCTGAAGTCTTGATTGATGAATTTCATTGACATAATCCAGACGTTAATCTTCCGAGCGGTGAGATGATAGTTTTTCGTAGTCGCACAAACACACTTTATTTATTTATTTTTTTCACTTTGACATATTTTCACTTTTGCCACACTGCACAAATAAACTTTTTTGGAGTGCTAAGCGCTTACGAAATTTATCGCTGCACTATTATCATCGATGCACTTAAAGATCCCGGATGAGCCCCCACTTTTGTAAAGGTCCGCCTAGTCGTTGATATTGCTAATTGCTGTAATCGCACTATTTCACTCCAATTTACGGAGCTTGTTAGCACTTGATGTTAGGTTGGTGCCATTACAATGCATTGTAGTAATCGCTGCTGCTTGCTGGATCGCTGCTGTGTCTCGATGCTGATGCTGGCTCTAAATCTGGTTGTCTAGGGTTAAAAACATGAGGTCCCGTGTTTTTTATGTGCTTTTGATGATAAAGAACTAACGAAACCAACACATATGTAAACATCAAATATTTATTACTTTGGTGGCCGTATTAATTCCACTGTCCACCAAAGACCATAACACAACACAAAGTAGAACTTCCTTTACATGTTCTTTGCATTGTTTTTCCATCCCAAACAATAACACAGAAACACACTTCACCAAAGTGACATTCTGACTGCCTCCGACTGCCTCCGACTGCCTCCCGACCCTTCTCGCTGCTTGTATTTATAACATTGTCAACGAACTACGAAAAAGAGATATAGTTTATGAGTCACATGTACCTCTGTTATCATAATTTGTGCAGGAAAGTTATTAATTTGCATCGAGTGACATAATTTATCATGTTATTAAAATGACAAACAGATTTGTTGACTTGACAGAATAATTCCTTGTTACAAAAGGGCCGTTTTTTAGAAGTTTGTCAATTGACTTCTCTAATTTGCATAAATAAGTAAGTAACATGAATTATTAAGAATTACATTGGTTTTCGTCTAAAATAGGATTGATTACGTGAATACTGAGTGAAAACGCTCCTAGTGAACAAATAGGTTTCACTGGGTGATTTTTATTTAAGGAGATCCAAAATACCTAAGTTGGCCACTATTTTTCGTACTTCATATTAGTTATTTAAGATGAACTTAGCGTTTTTACATGATGACATTTGCTGTATCAGTGATAAAGTGATATTACCTTTTGTGTGGGTCAGTTATTCATTATAATTTAATGGGTTGACTGTTTATGGAGACATGTTATGCAATCATTGTTAACATACACAATAACTTTTCTATAATCATAAATACTCGTTAAACTGGTTGAATTTGGAAGGGATCGCATACTTCATTAAAGTAAAGCCTTTAATATGTTCCGTTACACCCTAAAGCGGAGTTATTGAACGCAGTTTTCCGAAGTTCCTTCACCAGGGAAGGCGAATGGAATATTCCAGAATTTGAAACACGAACAGCTGCTAGCATGAATTTCTTAGAAGTAGATACCTTAAGGGTTGCGAAGCAACTCAAATCGCTTGATACGGGCAAGTCTTCAGGTCCTGATTGCATACGGATTAGGTTCCTTTCAGATTACGCTGATACAATAGCTCCCTACTTAGCAATCTTATACAACCGCTCGCTCACCGATACAGCTGTACCTGCAGATTGGAAAGTTGCGCAGGTCGAACCAGTGTTTAAGAAGGGTAGTAGGAGTAATCCATCGAACCACAGACCTACATCATTGACGTCGGTTTGCAGTAGGGCTTTGGAGCATATACTGTATTCAAACATTATGAATCACCTCGAAGGGAACGATCTATTGATACATAATCAGCATGGTTTCAGAAAATATCGTTCTTGTGCAACGCAGCTGGGACCTCTGCTGTTCCTGATCTATATAAATGACCTGGGTGACAATCTGAGCAGTTCTCTTAGGTTGTTCGCAGATGATGCTGTAATTTACCGTCTAGTAAGGTCATCCGAAGACCAGTATCAGTTGCAAAGCGATTTAGAAAAGATTGCTGTATGGTGTGGCAGGTGGCAGTTGACGCTAAATAACGAAATGTGTGAGGTGATCCACATGAGTTCCAAAATAACACCGTTGGAATTCGATTACTCGATAAATAGTACAATTCTCAAGGCTGTCAATTCAACTAAGTACCTGGGTGTAAAAATTACGAACAACTTCAGTTGGAGAGACCATATAGATAATATTGTGGGGAAGGCGGGCCAAAGGTTGCGTTTCATTTTCAGGACACTTAGAAGATGCAACAAGTCCACTAAAGAGACAGCTTACACTACACTCGTTCGTCCTCTGTTGAATATTGCTGCGCGGTGTGGGATCCTTACCAGGTGGGATTGACAGAGGACATCGAAAGGGTGCAAAAAAGGGCAGCTCGTTTTGTATTATCACGTAATAGGGGAGAGAGTGTGTCAGATATGATACGCGAGTTGGGATGGAAGTCATTAAAGCAAAGACGTTTTTCGTCGCGGCGAGATCAATTTACGAAATTTCAGTCACCAACTTTCTCTTCCGAATGCGAAAATATTTTGTTGAGCCCAACATGATCATGAAAATAAAATAAGAGAAATCAGAGCTCGAACAGAAAGGTTTAGGTGTTCGTTTTTCAAGCGCGCTGTTCGGGAGTGGAATGGCAGGGCGATAGTATGATTGTGGTTCGATGAACCTTCTGCCAAGCACCTAAATGTGAATTGCAGAGTAATCATGTAGATGTAGATGTAGATGTAGATGGATGCAGAACTACAGAATTTAAACGAGCTTTGAAAAGCCGTAGGTTTACATCACGTTCCATAGGAATTTCTAAGACACTTGGGCAAAATGGCAACCATACGGCAACCCAAATTCGTCCGTACAACCTATGAGACTGGTGATCACACTTTCGCAAAAATGTTATCCACAAAATTACGAAGGTACCAAGGACAGGTAAGTGCGAGAACTACAGCTAAATCACAACAGTTCATGCATTCAAGCTGCTGATCAAAATAATACAGAATTAAGATAAAGGGAACTGAGGATCTGTTAGACGACGATGATTTTGGTTTTAGAAAAGATCTGACGTTGAGATTGATATTGGAAGCATGACTGAAATATGTTAAAACACGCTCATTGGGTTTGTAAAGTTAGAAAAAGCAATATGTTCCAGATTCTGACGAAATCTAATATGTACATGAACTGAGGAGGAACAACATGTATCGAAGCCCAAGGACTATGTGGTCGTATTAAAAAGCGTCTAAGACAGGGATGCAGTCCTTCGGCGCTACTCCTCAAACTATACACCGAAGAAGCAGCGGGAGAAATAAGAGAAAGTTTCAAGCGTGGGATTAAAATTAGGGGTGAAAGGATGTCCATGATATCATTAGACTGTGACATTGCTATCCTCCGTGAAAGTGAAGAATTACAGGATCTGTTGATTGGAATGAGCGGAGAATACGAGCTGACAGTAAACCGGGCAAAACAAAAGTAACGAGAAGTCGCAGAAATTAGGTAAGCATGAAACTTAATATCAAAATTGGCGTTCATACAGTAGATGTAGTTTGGGAGTAAAACAAACAGCATACTAGCACAGGCAAAGAGAGCATTCCCTTCCAAGAGAAGTCTACTAGTGTCAGACATAGCGTTTCTTTTCAAGAAGTTTGCTACACAGAATGGAACGGTAGTGAATCATGGACAGCGGGAAACCCCAAATAAAAGAGAAAGAAAGAGTCTGAGGTGTACTATAGAAGAATGTCGAAAATCAGATGTAAAGATAAGGAGTGAGGATGTTCTCAGCAGAACCGGCGACGAGAGGAAAATATGGAAAACAATGAGAAGTCACAATATTACAAGACACGTGTTAAGGCATTACCGCATTAGAGGGGGCTGTAGAGGGTAAAATCTGTAGAAGAAAACAAAGATTGGAATAAATGCAAGAATTAATTACAGACGTATGGTACATGTGTTACACTGAGATGAAGAGTTTAGTTCATAGCCCAGAAAAGGAATTCGTGACGGTGATCAAACCAGACTTTCCGTGCATATAGACGTAAAAAAGGGAAGGGGAGAGAGCGAGAGACAAAGAGAGACAGAGAATGATGAACAAACGGCCTAAATTTTTATGTGTCGGAACAGTAAGTCTAAAAAGAAACGGTATCGAAAACTTTCAGGCCTGTAACGTCAGTATCTCAGTTGAAAACCCCAAGCACCTGAAAGATGAGAAGTAACATAATACATACAAATTGTTACAGATATTGTGTTACATTAGAAATTTGATGTGGGCACAGAACACATCCGATACCATACAGTTCACAGTGCGCTCGAGTATTTGAGTGGTTGTTCCATTAGCAGCCACTTGTTTGGTAACGACAAACATTCATGGAATGCAACACCCAAAAAAAATCATTTCTCGATATCGGCACATTTAATGACTCCCTAATATGAGCTAATTATTCACCGCGTTAAACAAAGAATAACGCAAACACAGGTGTGTTTGAATTTGAATAGTCGGCGAGAACTTTGATTTAGCCGATCGCATCTCCGGCGCCGCAATTTGAACCGGCGAAACACATAGTTTAATATAAATAACAAGTGTATTTTGCATACAAATGAACGATTTAATTACGCCGGTCACATAGAGTGCATTTGCAATTCATTACGAGTGTCCACTGATTACTGCGAAGCGGCGCCACCGGAATACCAAAGCGATGCTACCGATTTTACGTTGGAATTCATTATTTATAAGCCGAATGCTCCACCTACAGATGGCGCTTCAGTGGCACCCTTCTCATCTAAGGCAAATATCGCCCGCGTTAACAAATGTAAACATCGCTGTAGGAGAGATGGAGCGTGAATGAAATTGACGCTTGCGCATTCTTCTTCGATACACGGTTACTACTTGATGTTTTCAATTTCAAGGACACGAACTGAAGCAGTTCTTCTGTGGAAATTAATTGAGTTAGAAAACTTTGCCGTATTAAAAATTTCCGTAATTTAATTTTCTACTTAATAATGTAATTGCCAAAAACGGAAAGTTAAAATTAAGATACGCCGAATATATGATTGATTATTGTAACACAGATTTTTATTATTCACTGAAATAAGAATGATGATCTTTTGGAGGATTTTGGAGGATGAAGGCTTAGGATTTTACTTTTCACTGATGAGAATGTTAGCGAAAGAAACTGACAGTACATTTTCCAAGGATTTTAGCAAACCAGGGAAGACAAAAGTATGGATACTTAGTGAAAGGTAGTACAGAGTCTTCATCACTCTACCATCTTTTCCGTAATTAGTTTCCCTTCTGAATCTACATGCATACCCCCCAACCACCGGTCGGTGCATGATGGAGGGTACGACGTACCACTACCAGTCATTTCCTTTGCTGTTACACTCGCTTACAGAGCGAGAGGAAAATGATTTTCTTTATGCCTACGTAAAAGCCCTAGTTTCTCTGATCTTATATTCGTGGTGCTTATGCGAAATGTACGCTGGCTGCAGCAGAATAGATCTGCAGTTGGTCTCAGATTCCGGTTCTCTAAGTTTCCGCAATTGTACATCGCGAAAAGGGTGTCGTCTGCTCTACGGGGACTCCCACTGAGTCCACGAATCAACTGCGTGATTGTTGGCTGATCGGACCTACTGGCAAGAAGCCTAAATCCTGTCAGCACGCCTCTGAATTCTTTCGGTGTCTTCTTCAACCCGACCCTGTGCGGATCCTAAGGATTCGAACAGTAAACAGTAATCAAGTATGGGTCGCACTAGAGTCCTATACACCGTCTCTTTTGTAGATGAGCTGTACTTTCCCAGAATTCTCCCAAAAAAGCAGAGCCGTTCATTCGCCTTCTCGACTACTAACCTAAGCCACTCATTCCATTTCATATCGCCTTGCATGCACATAGACCGTTTCAAGCAGCACGTTACTAATGCTGTATTCGAACGTTACTGGAGTGTTTTTCCTACTCATCCACACTAATGTGAATTTTCATACATTCGAAACAAACTGCTTTTCACCACAGCATATGGAAATACTATATTGAAAATAAAACTACCTCAACTGTAAGTACTTTATTTATAAGCACGACCGGTTTCGCAGTATTATAGCTGCATTGACAGGTGCAATAAAATCATGCTCTGATCAGAAAAGAAAATGGGGTTACGAAGCGTTCATTGACGTCCTCTACAAGGTGGAAAATTGCTGTCTATGAACTCTGGGTAATCCCATTCTGTCTTCAGAACGTGATTTGATTTTATTCCACCTGATGATACGGCTAAAATGCTGCGAAACCGACGTACCTTATAAATAAAGTACTTACGACGGCTGAAACGGTTTTATATTCAAAATGATATACTGACTACATGGTCAACTGCACAAACGGAAATTCTAAGTCATCTTGTATCCTCCAACTGTCACTCAAGAACGACACCTTCCCTAACACCAGAGCATTGTCAAACTGTCCGCCAGATCATTTATGTAAATATAAATTAGGAGCGGACCTATCACACTTTGCTGGGGCGCTCCTTCTCTCTGATGAACACTCGACGTCGAGAACAACTTACGATTATTTCACTTAAAAGGTCTTCGAGTAATGCACATTTCTGGGAACCTAATATGTTTTCTCGGGCCATCGTCAACCGTTTGCAGTAGCGTACCGTGTGAACGATTTCCGGAATTCTAGAAATATGGAATGTGGCTGTTGCCCTCCGTCCATGGTTTGTAGGATACTGCGTGAGATCTTCATGCTCCAGCTAAAGGCCTTCTTCGACCCAATCTTTTCCTCTAAAATATTATTTTCTCTCGGAATTTCTTCTTATGAAGTGTAGATCATGAGGTTAGAGCAGCTGTCGACATGACTGGGGGTGGTGAAATAAACTGAACATTTTGTTAAACTGAAACGCCACAACACGTGCATAACTTAAAAGGATGAGTCCTTGAATACACATTTCTGTCCAATTGTTGTCGGAATCCCGTAACCTGTCACTCAGACAGTAAGCAATATTAAACTGCAATAATACTATAAAAGTCAAACACTCTCTTCTATTGTATGCAGAGGAGGAGCGCGGGCTTCAAGAGGGGGATCACTAAGGGAGTGATTTTAGTCATGGGTCATGGTGTGGTGAACCCTGTAACGCGTTTGAAATTATGAGATTTGTGTTTGTATCCGGCACCATTACTAATTACGACTTGCGAGGTATGACATGATGTTTTGAGGGTCGAAGGTGACGTCTGTAGGGCATAATACACGCTGTGCACTGTATAATAATAATGTAAGATTTACAGACTGTACGTAACTATTATAATTCTTTTAGGTGCCTTCCTGATGGTGAGAAGGCATGTCAAATTCCAAAAGACGGTTTTGTGACCTTTGACGTAATCACGGTTTCGACGATGGTTCCAGACCAGACACTGCTCAAAGATGGTGTGTTTCACGATCTGCCATATCCTTGTACCACGGGTGCGGGGTCATCCTCAATGCAGGTAGTAACTGGTACCACCACAGTACTGGATTGGTCAGAAGACACACGGTATACGCATAGGCAACAGCTTCAAGCTGAGTGATGACTGACAGCACCACCTGGATACGTGAGTAACGGGTCGCTAACTCATCCCGAAGCTGAACACGATATTCAAACTCCCAGGAAATGTTGTGGCTTTAGGTTCAAGACTGACCATATTTGGTTCTGCGCTCTGAGGGTGAGAGATTGTGGGGAGGCAAGTGCGTGGAAGAGCTAGCGAGAGGTGCAGGTTAGTACCAGGCACTTGCACGTCCGTGCACGTCCCATAAAATTATGCAGAACCATAGTAAAGATCTGATAATTTAGAATAACGTAATTTGTTACCAAAATGGTTCAAAACAGGTAGCAAAATATATTTAATCCAGAGTTTGAACTTCATCAGATCAGTAGGTTCCACAAAATTCTATCTTCTGCGGATTTTTAAATCCACTGAAAATTAGAGTTTGTGGCAATTCTGTTATTCAGTGCTCTGAAACACTGGGTTAATAGTGAACAGTTTTACCTCCAGTTCCAGAGCTCTCACCTCAAATATAACATCATCTCTACTAATTCGGCTCATTATAGCACACATATGAAAGTCCTTGGAAAATGGTATCACCGCAAACTAGAATGGGGAGTATAAGTGACTCTACGAGTTTCTTTCTAAGATCGAGAGGAAATACCTTTTCTATATTTCTGTAATGTATGAAGTGATGACACCTTCTTACGGACTGCTGTTCTTATTCAGTCGAACCTAGGTGGCGGTCGACAATTACCCCAAAATTTTATTCAGAAGAGGAAAGGAAAAGGTGATTTCTGTACTGTTTAGGATTAAGGGTGGAAGAGATTCTCTGAACTGGATACTAGTAAATCTTTTGTGAGCGACTTAGTTTGCTTGCGTTATAAATGGATTTAGTTTCAATTCTATATTCTGTACACATTCCGATAGAGCAAGTAAGTCAGTATTTACATTCTGAATGGCTGTGCGCTGATATGTTGGACTTCCACTTAGGTATAACTGAAGGTCGTGAAGAAATACATCATGTTTGCAATGGGAGATAATAATCGACATATCATTAGCATATAATGAGAAGAGTAGTGGGCCCAATTATGATCCTTGTGGGACGCCTGATACTACATTCATTCTATGTGACCTCTTTGTACTGATCATTAGGCACTGTTGGCGTTATGTAAGGTATGAGTGGAACCATTGTATAACACTTGAGGGAAAATTTTGACTATTGTGTTTAACGAGCAAGATATGAGTAACATTCGAAAAGTTTTGCGGGACTGGAACCGAAATCTGGATCACCGCTTATAGCGAGCAAGCGCCTTAACCACTTCAGTTATACATGCACGCCTCCCAGACCGACCAAAACTTCTATATGTCACTCTGTCTGCATCCTGTGTACCATAGTCAACCGTCATCACTCAATGCTCGCAGTTTTACTCTGTATTTCTGCACCAGTGAGAATTAGACTATGTAGAAACGGGACCCATGATATTATCGTCTAGTGCCTGCCTTAGTGTAAAATATTTACTTACATAATTGGATAAACAGATATTTGTGAGGCTTGACAGCCGATCGATATTAATTCGAAATAAATTCGCTGAAGGCGAATACCTTGGCATCAGCTCTGTTAAATATGGATGTAGTATCTATCAGTGACATGGGCAACTTTGTGCCTGATTGGGACTCGAACCCGGATTTACCGCCTCTTTTGAGGGTTTCCGTACCGATTTCAGCTATACTGCGCTCTACACGAATTATTCAGTAACTAAAAATGAAACTTGTTCTTCAATTGAATATATAAGATCACACAGCCTCTCACATCTTTACACCATGTTCAAGACGAACAGCGAATGGCTGAAATCAGGTCTTCAAATATATTCTGGAAGCACATATACACACTCATGTTTAGAAACGACAGTACACCTTGATCGATTAGAGATAGGACGTTCATATTCACAGGACATGCACATTAGTATGTTCTGGAGAAGTGATTAGCATTTCAGCCACCTAGGTTCAGCATGTGTCCTGTTGCTTAGCAGGCACTGGGTCCACTATGATCCCTGATAATTTATTCTATGCGTGATGGCACCGACGCGTATAAGGCGCGAACAGCGTTCTGTGGTATAGCCGTCCATGCTGCATTCACCTGGTTCCAAAGTCGTTTCACAGCATCACACACATTTTCGGATGGCAACAAGTCTGGCGATCTGGGGGGACAGAAATAAAGGCTGACATCCTGTGTTAACAAGAGGGCAAGTGTTCGTGCAGCAACATGTGGTCGTATATTGTCTTGCTGAAAACTGGCGTCTGGGATGTTGTGCACAAAGCATACGGCTTCGGTTCGCAGGATGTCATTCACGTAGGTGACACTGGTCACAATGCCTTGGACACGCCCCAACTGTGATTTGTGGTTGCAGCCAATAGCACAACACGCCATACGGCCTTGAGTCCGCGCTGTGTGTCTTGTGCGAATGCAGTAATTGTGATGCCGACACCCTGTCTGCGGCGAAAACAAATGCGGCCATAATTTAAGACAAACATTGTCTGATGCTAATCCTATCCCCATGACGTGGTTCCGTACATCATTGCCCTCTTGCATGTTTCTACACCCCCGTCTAATGTAGGCGGGGAAGTGGACGATGTGCACGTAACCTCATAAACGGCGACGGACTGTCACCCATTATAGTGTACTATGTGTTCCACTATTACGCCAGAGCCTAGGAGGACGCAGATGTGTCATGTAATGCCGTTCGGATGAGGTGTCGATCTTCCCGAGGGGTGGCCTGGGTGGTGCGACTGACTCATCTCATCGTGTGCTACGACCTTCCGTGAATCATTCTGCACACACTCGTTGCACTTCCGACTTCATCTCACACGAGCAGCAATTTCCCGGGTGGAAGCATCACATCCTCTCATGCCAATAATGCGCCCTCTTTCAAACTCACTGATTTGGCGATACGGTTCGCGAATACGTCTGTGAGGCATCCTGCACGTCTTCTCAAGTCATTCTGATCCATTACCTTCGGTTTATAGTGTCGACGAGACCTGCAGGCACATTTTACCGATATTTGCTGCTGCGCCGCGATATCGATGATGATCTTTAACCCACAAGCCGACACATTTAAAATGCTAATCATTTCTGCATAACATATTAATGGACGTGCCCTGTAAGTATTTAACGCCCTATCTTTAGTCGTTCAAGGTGGTGCGTTTTTTTGAACGTGAGTGTATTTATTACGCCTGATATGTCTCTGTAAATGACAGTCCCTTCTCTATGACTGCATTTTATGCATACCTGCCGCATGTAGGTGAGTAACGTCAGTCACGAATGGACATAAAGCAGAGGCTGACTATATATGTTTTTTCTTCATGCGGCACGTAACTGACGATTGAGGTAGCACCGCTTGATCCTTAGTGATTGGACAGTGTCATGGTTCCACCTCGCCTGTTGGTTAATTAAGAAGTGTTACCATTTTTGCTTTTCGCACAATTAGAGAATTTCCGTCTTCCACGCCAATATTAAGAGTTATTCGTAGCGACAACCTGTCGTAATGTGTCCCACTGTAAGCAGGTAACATAGTTCCGACTGATAGAACATAAATATGCACGTGTCGTATTTAACATGTATTATTTACGCTGAATAGTAATTATCCTTCTTGAATATACTGGCATTCTATCTGTTCACTTTTGCAGGTAAAAACAAACTCTAAATGATTATTTCGCGCCTCCACTTGGTGATACTGCGTGGCGTATCGTACAATCTTAGATGATGACATGAGAAATGTTTTCGACGAACATTAATAAAAGGATTTTCTCCACTTTCTGCCAGTCATCCACCACTTGAAATGTTTTCATTGCATCAAATTAGCCTTACTGTTTGAAAATAGGAAATAAAATTCACATGTACGACGTACATAACCCGACCATTACAGCTACAAAATATATTTGACAGCAAATCTGTTGTGTCATGAAGACGATATTCCCACTCCCCAACGATGAAACCCTTCTGGATTCATATCCCTCTCTGCAACCCTAGTCACAACACTCCACCTCACAACACCCTTCCAATATCTGATTCCCCTTTCCTCCACCTTCTTGAGTTTTAGTCGCTATCTGCGCTTTCACAGGGCCCTAGTGTCATACTCATCTTTCCACCTTCACATGAGCACTGTAATTTTCACGCATCACCTGCATCAACATTAAACCAAGACATTATTCTCATTATCATCAGTGACCACATTTTTACAGAAACATAAAATCGACAATCAAAGTTTAAGAAACATAAATATTTTCCTGGAATGATTTCGACACAAAAGTTTGTGAATATTGTTTCACAATATGTTTAAGTAAAAATCATTTCTTCCCATCTCTTTCACGTATTTAAATCGTCTTTTAAATACATGTAATCCTTGTCTGTATGACGGTTTTCTATTCACTGGCAGCCTGCTTCCTTGTGGGGCACCACTGGAGTAACAATAAAAGAACTAGCTAGCATTGTGTGGTAGTTTCTGTAGCGTTACTTTAAGTTTTCTTTGAAGGTTTTCAAAAAATTGTACATTTCGCCTAGAATGAAGTAAAATATCACATACAGCTACCCATTAGATATAAGGGAATTAACGTTTTGTTAAATGGTACCAAGAAGAAAGTATCGCAGATATCACAGTTTTTACAACGGCTATTCAGAATTCTGTTTAAAATATTACACAAGACGTATTTATTGAAATAGGAAATAAGAATTAAATAATATGTTTTTTGAACATTTCACTAGAGAAAAATTCAGGAAATGTGTATAATGCCCACTGGGAGAGTTATCATAAGTTTAATGTGGCAATACAGTGCTTTCCATGCACTGAGTACGCCATCAGGCAGGAACCGACAGTTCTGCTTTCTGCCCACTTGAACAATTAAATATTTAATTGGTGATTCCTTTATTGTTACATTTCCATTTCTTGTATATAGACACACCGAGGGGAAATTGTCCACCCCATCAGAGCATTCGCCAGTCAGTGTTAGCCAGTCTGCAGATGGTGTTCGGTCTGTTAGGACCACGTGATGTACGAGTATTCACTTCGGGCCTTATCTGCAGCTGTGATCCTGAGCTTCAGGCGGCAGTATACGGAGATACGGTAAGTTAACGTAGGAGACACTTTGATTGTGCCTGATTTTCATTGTATAAAGTTGAACATGCCTGTGAACATCAGGCAATTATTTGCCGTATGCATACCGATTCCGCAAGTTTACGGGCGCCGCCCTTATCCAAAATCGACATGGCCAGTGGAGCATTACGCTTCCAAATTTTAGCTGGGCAAAACTGTCACTGACTATGCTCACCAACGTGTAATAGAGGCAGAACTTGTAATTAGTGCAACTTTGATTAGATTACGATTCTAACTCTGCGTGGTGCTGAGGAAAACAAGAAATTTATATTAAATGTTAGTATTGTGAGCATGTGAAACACAGGAAATTACACTATATTGTTTATTCAGGGAAGAGTGGTTAAATTATTTGAGTAGTTATTTTCTTCACTTCCTCACATTATCTAATAACAATTTTATTTCACCTATGGAGAGCTGGAAATATCAGAGGAATTCAAACAACAGCTAACTTATTTACGGCTATTTTCATGTTACTTATTAAAAGTACCTAATGAAAAATGTTTAATGATGGTCAGTTGTGGAAAGTATCCTATAAACATGGAAATTATTTGATTTGGAAATTTCTAATGAAAAGAACTTTCAACACTGACAGTATTAAATGAAATTATTCTTGCGGCAGAAATGCTCACTCACAGTGGATAAAATATTTCGTGCTGAGAAATTGTTCATGTCTAATTTACTTCACTAAACACAACAAAGAAATATCCTTCCAAATGAGTTCTTTAATTTGGCTTCGGTAATATCTTACCTGCAACAGACGCTCGGTTCTGTTCTGTACTGGCGCAGCAGCGGATGACAATGCTCTTGCGATATAGTAAGCTGAGCGAGAAACGCGCTTTGCTGCGTGCTATAATTTACCACATGTCAAGAAAGACAACATCCTATCTACTTGCCGTTTTTAAAAATGCTCTTAGTAATCATGCAGTTGAAATGTATTCAAAACGCATGTCATTTAAGGTAAGAGAGAGGCTGATTATAAATGAAAAATAAAATGAAATCAGAACTTCAATTTCCTCAAAATTACCATTTTGACATTTAAACACACTTTTTATGAAATTACTCATTTCCTTTAACTCTTTCAGAGACACAAAGCATTATTGGAGTATAAAATTGCTGTCAGTTTTACTTGTATATTACTAAACCAAAACCTTTTAACTAACAAAAGTTGCTGTAACTCACTAACATCTTGGACATACGACTCGTAAGTCGTCTCCTTTGCCTAACAGATGAAATCAGTCAATAATGAAATTTAACGAACTACAGAATCGCTAAATTCACACAAAGCAATGGGATACATGTCTTTTGTTTACTGAGACATTTCTGTAGCAAAATCAAATTCCAAAAATATTTCATCCACTAACGTTCTATTCAAAGTTATTACCCACTTCTCAAAATTTCTCATCTATAAAAGGAAATCACCTGTTCTGAGGCAAAACTCCTCAGCTAAAACAAACGATTGCCGTCACATCTCGAGCAAGACTCACCTACAAAGCCCCCTCTCACCCTTCTGATTTGCCTACCGCGTTCTATTTTATCCAACAATGCTATTCTTAATATTCAAAGACAATGTATCCATTCATCTCTCCAAGTTTCAGAAATGTATCAATGGAAGTTAAAGACTTCGCAATTGTTCTGTTACTCAAATAACTGATAAATTGGGCTATGGAAAATGAAGCATCAGTAAATCAATACATAATAGTAAATGGATATGTACAGTCTTGCTCAAAAGTATCCGAAGGACCTGAATTGAATTTCGCCTGATACACATGCAACCGACATAACGCAGCTGTCTACCAGGTCCTCTAATCGCTCCTTGGTACCGTCGTTTGACTAATGAAAATGGTTCCAACAAGTCACCTCTAGAAAACACTACACTCTATCGCAATAACTCAGGATTTAAAGTAATACTACGATACTACAAATACCAAGAAACACCTTATCACAGGTAAGACTGTCCTTAAGGCTTGTAAGCTCACATTTATTACAAAAAATGACATACCTGAAGTGTTACCACTCTCATTATTGCGTGAGATAGGTAATGCACGTAGTAAGTTCGTCGTATTCATGATTTACTCTTCAAAGTGACATACCGTACTTATTATTTAACACAAAACGGCATTAAAAATTTAAGTTATTCACGAGCAGCTAGTTGAGAATATGTATGAACGTATGACACGACGAACCGTCTCGTTCTGCATATGGATTCAAACCCAGGTCATGCAAACTAAGCAAAGATTTCGTGACTGACGGAAACTAACAGTCATTCCTGATTGGGCATACACAGAGTGATATAGCTTGATTTTAGACAGTATTAGTTAGCAAATACCAACTTTAAATTACATAACGCAAACATTTTTAACGGACGCGAATTCCTACCCATCACCTATTGTCCCTGTTAACGAACTACGAGAGATGTTAAATATTGCTTCTTAACAAGTAACTTACTTTAAGTGCCGTGAGGTAAAGCTTTGTATTGGACAGGGATTCGAATCCAGAACCTAATCGGATAGATATTGAAGCACAATCGACTGTGACATATCGCATTTTCCCGGCAGTAGCTAGATGTTTTAACTGAAATGACGAGACGAAACATTAATTTTTTCCTTCCCAGGACTCCAACCCAGTACCTATCGCTGTTTTATTCTAGAGAAACGAACGTTAAATACGGGTCTGTTGCACCAGCAGCGACATGTGAGGATGTTTGAACTACAAATAATATGACGAAGAGTTCAGTGATGATTGCGAATATTGTCCCACACATATCGTTGACTACAAACAAAGAGACATCAGCTACCGAATTTATCTCCAACAGCATCTCGGAATAACATCTTGAACGTACAGTGATCTCGCAAATAGTTCTGTGTCTCACTGGGAGTCAAAAACTTCAAATATCGTTAATGTTGATAACGAATGAAAATAAATTAAACAAAGATATTATTATCCAGCAGCAGATAGGTGTTCTCATGGTAGAGCTTCATAATACATGATGAAATCTTTAGTGCCGGGCCAGGATTCGAACCCATTCACGCGCAGTATGTGGAGATGTTGAGGAATCTGCAGTTTTGAACAAACAACAAATTGTAGCCGAGCTGTATTGTCACGAAGGGAACAAATTACGCGTTACGGGCGGTCTGAGTTGCTTTCCCAGTTCAGAACCAATTTTATCGACATACAGAAGCTCATGTAAAAGATGGAATAAGAGTCCTGTGAGCCTACATGGCGTTTGTTTCGTCAATAGAAATAAATAAGTAGTATAAGAAAGATTACTGGTGATAGAGTTTCTACATGTCGCCACTCCCGACTTTATTGTGGCTCAACCTAACGTCTACTTGGAAGAGAAGGAATATCATTTTTCCTGAGAATTCTGACTCACAGGCTCCCTGTATCAGTTTGCAGCATGTTGAGTAAATTCATTTACTTGGTTGACCGAATCACCAACAACTAGCTGCCTCGGCTACCCAGTGCATACATTCAACTTTATTTTGTAATCACCAAAATAAAATCACGTAACTTCCACCAACACAGAACTGCCAACAGTGTAGGATGCTGAAATTTAAATAGCAAGTGTTCCTTTCCACTTGAGCTACTCTATTGCGCTCGCTATCTGTTTGTTGAAAATGTCGTGCAGTGCAAAAGAAAAGATATAGCACCAGATCACGTAAGAAACAAATTGACCGTCCTTACGGCAGAACAGGCACCCGTAAAAATAGTTTTCCCGTTGGTCAACAGATGTCGCAGGCGACGCCCCAATGGTAACTGACCTGTCCATGTCGCAGAATTGGTAACGCTGTATCTTCGGTGACGAATGACGCTGATTTGTGTTCAGCTAGAGCGTTGCGCGCGAAATGCATTCGTCACACAGCTGACTGCAGACCACGATAGGCTACGGTTTTACCCGAGTTATCAATCGAAGAATGTAGATTAGCTCCTGTACTTCTACAAAGCAAGTTTATTTCTACTGTAGGGATACTTCACACAAACATATGCGAAATGAAATGAATGAAAAGTAGCACACAAATATTTCTCGTGAGTTACTGTTTAAATGCAGACTGTATTGCAGTCGCATAGGTTATACATTCGCCTTCCATGCCGTCTATTTCCTCTTTGTTATACAGCTCTTCTGATACGGATTATGGTGGTAAAAAAGATCTCCACGTGCAGGTTAACACTAGAAAGTTTTCAAAATCTTCTCAACGTCTTTGAAATATAGTCCGTTAATTTACTGACAAATATTGCACTGCGCAGTGGGTTTCCCGTCCTGACATTACCGACATAATTATTTATTGTGCATAGAGTATGTATAGGGAATAGGTGAGTTATAACGACAATATATTTTTCACATTGAGACTGTATTTAAGTTTAAGAATCAGATTTTCCTTCCTTTCTAAGTATTTATGTAAGCGTTCTTAAGTATAACCACATTCTGCATTTGATTACTGTTACTTGTAAACGAATGTAATTTCATGTACGCACTTAACAACGACATCTTCGAAAAAAAAATATTGTGAAACTTTAAATATCGCGAGCAAAAAAAAAATTCTTTGATGGTAAACATCTTAACTTTGCGCTCAGCACATCTACTATTGTCACAAGCAGTACTGTTTTGCTCAGATTTACCACATTACTTCTTTCTAGTTAAACGTGGTAGAGTGATCAAGGAAAGGCAACGAAACTTATTTGTGCAGCCTAACAGAGAATCTTTATATGGTACTTAAATACAATATGAATAAACTACATATTTTTATAATTTTCAGTTTTGAGACAGTTCTACTACACTTGTCTTTGAACATTGTTCTGCAACTGTAATACAATTTGCATTTCACAAGATGATTCAAAATGAAAAGTCTGTGTTCTCCACATTCCTCAGTGTCCTACCAGTGAAAGCTTTCAAGTTTTGATTTGATGTAATTAACAATCCTAAACTTTATATCTCTCTTATAAATAAACTGTAAAAAACAGGAATCATATGTCTGTAAAGACATTTCAATAATGTTGCTGAACTCAACAGCTGGAGCGCTGAGTCTCACTGAAGAATGACACAAATTCCCAGTTGCGTATTTTTTATGAAGAATAAATAATTCCCTCTTCTCTTGAAGCTTACTGCTGCGTGTAAGTGTCTCCTTACATCTCAAACAACCATACCTTTCGATGCATATGTGTGCTAAGTAGCCAGCAAAATATGCTACTGAACACTGTTCAGAGGAAAGGTCTCGCTGTGAGGAAGACAAATACTCGTCGGCCTCGATGGTACTCCCTTCTTCATCCGTAGAGGAAGCAGGGGTGTTCGGAATTCCGACGTTTCCAAGGCTCTCCAACAGCTGAGATTCATCACCTTCTTTCTGCAACACACAGTTGTTCAGTAACAGCATCTTGTCAGTCTCATTCTCACAATTTGAAGCGTCAGAAGGCTTCATTAGTGAGTTAATAGTGCTTGTTCGGAACAAGCACCTTAGTGTTCTAACTGTTGGATTACGGTTGTAGCCTCCTTTCTGACGGTACACAGAAAATAAATTCTCAAGAGTACCTTGATTCAATCTGCTGGTCAGTAAAAATTTAATGCTGACGGTTTGTTTCTCAAGAAAAAACTGAGCAATAGCATTCATTCTCGATTAAACCCGTAATGCATGGTGGTGTCGTTATTTTACCTGTCTTTTTTTCAATTTTATTTATGGTACCTAAGACATCCTTTGCATTCTGTAGCGTTTCCATTACAACTGGGCATTGTTCTGATAATGCACACCTAAATGGATTACAGGAAAATGCTGTCCTGCTGTTCAAAACGTCAAACAAATTGTTCATAAATTCTATAAAAGTAGCTGTGCTCTCTGCTTTATCACTCTGCAATTCTTTAGTCGCTACACAAGTTCTGATAGCTGCAGCAACAGAGTGGCTGAGGACCTGGACTGCAATTTTTATATTCATTTTCTGGAATGAATCAGGTTGCAAATGACTGTCAGTGAGTTTTACCAACATTCTCCTTTTTTTGTTCTTCTTATCAATGTCATATGTTTTCCTGGCATCTTCGAATGAAACAACAGCATTGTTGAAAATGAAGCAGACTGTTTAGTATGCTTTTGAATAAATGTGGGACATCATAAATATAAAACAATTTCTGTCCATTTACAATAAAATAAGGTTTTTCAGGCGTAACATGTAAATGCTTCACAACACTTCGACTACTACCTCCCTGATCACAAACGACTAATTTTGGCTCTAGGCTTGCATTTTGCAATAAAATAATTTGTTTCTGTAAGAAAAAACAAGTGCATAATTTGCAGGAAGTGGTGTCCTTCCCCTATCACCCAAATCTTCTAGACCTTCTACAGAATCAAGATCTTTTGTATATTCCAGGCGACGCATTATCGACATCTCATCAAAAGATACTACACATGCCTTTTCTAAATAAGTTTGTGCCTCAAACTTCTTGCTAAGTTGACTAAAAAGCTTTTTGTTAAACCCTGGTAGAAATTTTGTGACGCCAATCCATCGTCTAATTGTGGACAGTCCAGGTAATACGATACCCAATTTTCGCAATAATTTATATGCTGCAGGAGATTTGTAAAACAACATCAGAGAGAGATTTTTCTCGATAGAAGACCACGGACGTTCTTTGCTCTTGCACTGCATTGCAGCCAGTGCCCTGGAGTAATCAGATGGGAAGCAGAAACTGCTTAACACATGGGCAATATTATTTGAGCTCCTACATTGCAATAATCTACTCTTAACTTTTGACAAGTAGGAAGTTTTTTTTTCAGTGATCTGTTCTTATTATGTATTTTCTGTTTCAGTTTTTGCTTTCTAGGAGTATCCTCATCATCATGACGTAGCATACAGAGTTTTCTTTTAACTTGTCTCGCAGGCATTTATATGACTTCTTTCAGGTCTGGAAATGGTTCACACTTTTGTGGTGTTGCATTTGTTTCTACCAGAAGGTGACTAGCTGCACTGTTATGTTCTCCTTGGAATGTTCACTTTCAGTTCAGGTGATGACAAAGTATTCTTATCACTAGTTCCCTCACATACTGCTGCAGAACCAGTGTCAGACATAAATTTTACACGAACTGCTGTGTGTATAAGCCGTTGTTTCGTACTGTTCGTGAATGACTTTTCATCAAAATGGACATCACACAGCAGTCTACTGTGCAGTTTTCCTGGGTCCATATCCCGCAGTTTGACATTGCCTGTAACAACAACTATCAGAAAAATACGATATATGTATATACCATTAACACATTTAGTATCTCAGTCTGTAACACCATAGCTCTAATGCTGTACTGATTTATTTTGCTTTTGTTTCATTTAATGTTACATTGCTGAGCTTTTGTAAATATTGTTTCATTGAATCGACAACACAAAATTGTATACTCCTTTCTTTGTACAAACTTTGACCCATGGTCTGATTCTATGCGATGTAGTGTATCTGCAATTTATATTCTTTGTCCCATTTGGAGGGAACAAAACTTACTGTATATAATTGTAATTTTGTGTGAATAATTTTTTGTAGAAATGTCTATATGTGCAAATGTTCTGTTTTGTTTAAAATGGTTGTTTACTGTTATGTAAATTGCTGATCCTCACTTAGGGCTCTTAGTATTCTGTGTATAAGAGGTGTAGTGGTTCCCCTCGGGAACGGAACTGTGTAGCGCGCGCAAATTGTGGTTGGCCTAGGTGGAAAAGGTGGAACTGATAGTCAGTCGGGGACGAGCCACCAGTCGGAGGCGAGCTACGAGTCGGAGATGAGCTACGAGTCCATGCACTGCTATGTAAAGGATGCATATTGTGCTGATTCCGAGAGAGGCTTTTCCTGCTTCTTTCTAAGGCCTCGGATGGATGGATAAATAGCTGGAACTATTCTGGAATTTGGTATTCATCATCGCCACCAAGAAATGACAGAGTCCAGCAATTCTGTCTGCAATTCCATCTACCAACATGCAGTTGCCACGACATTGCGCAATCACTGTAACGTAATACTATAATGATGTACAGTGAAGGATCAGCTTAAAGGATGTGTTATTGTGCTCAAATATAAGGTAATTTATATCTGAATTTATGTACCAACCTTGATTTTTCTCCTCATCATAACACCTCTCAGGTTCCTTTCCGTTTGAACTAAAGTAATCACCGAGTGTCCCTACTGAAAGAACTTTTATGACCAATGTTATGCTAATTAATGCCTCTTGAACCTAGTAAAAAGAAAGTTAAAGTTAATGTGGCAACATAGTGAGTTAAAGTAAATGTTGTTTACTGAAACTAATTTTCTTATTAAAACTGCTTATTTAAGTGCTGTTGCCAACTGCAAAATTAAAAGTTCTTAAGACTGAGGCTTCTAAAGTTTTGCTTAGCTAATGATCACCTTGATATCTGTAGTAAATTCTATAAGGTGAGCCAGTTTCTTACAATTTTGTTAACATTGTGTTTCGATGTAGTAAAAGTAGAAAACTGCATAGTAAGAAATTATATGTTCATGATTACTAAGTGTTTGTTTCTCTTGTGTGCATATTAACAGTATAAAGACCACTCAGTTTGTGTAAGCCCTGAAAGTGATAGTGTTTTTCTGTACGTGTTATAATTTTGCAAATAGTTTTTGTGTTGCTCCAGTTGTTAGCTTCAATCTTAAAACATATGTGTGTCAGAGTTCATTGCACTCGCGTGTGGCCAAGTCTAGGTTGGGTTTGTCCGTTATAGTTACTTATACCTACTTTCTTAAACGAGAATGTTAATCATTCTTTTGCCTAGTTAGGCGGGCGACCGTTTTCTTTATCAATTAAACAGTACAGATAGGCAATATTTTGTTTGTCACTGTTTAATTATTTACGTAATTCTGACTTTCACTTCCGATAAGCCACTCCCATTAGGAATAACACGGTCAACACAACAAAATTCCTCTCAGAGGGTAACACTGTTCTGTTGCTTTATACCATAATTGCTATAACGAAATAATTCTGTTTGGCAAACTGACTCCTACTTTAAGGTTATGGTATAGTAGTAGCAGACGGGAGTGTTATAAGTCTACATTAACTGGATAGACAGGAATCCTTCATTAAGTATTTGCTAAGAGAGATTTTTGTGTGCAACCTTTTTTGGACTTTAAGTATTATGATTAATTCTGGGAATGTGGTCCTATGGCGTTTTAAGCCTGGTCAACACTAAGCGAACTAAAACAGGAAAAACTGCATTCTCATATGTGTAGACGAATTTGAGCAAACGACATTCAGTCGTGTTTGGTTCGTAAACTTTACTCGATGCCCACAGTGCCTCTGAAATTCCTGCAAAAGTTAAGAAACCACGTGATTTCTAATGTCTTCTGCGTGACATTACTTGCTTCGTAATTAAAACAAACATTGCCTATAATGTTGTTTCCCCTTTAGTGCTTAGCTTTTCAAAGTGAGAAAAAATTAAGTAGCGAAAGCATAACATCAATGTTTGCAAGTGTTTGCGTGATGAAATGCTGATTCTGTAGCGTTCAGTTCTATTCACCACTGCGAGACAATAGCATTCAGTCTTTTTCGGTACGCCTTTGGTAGTGTTCGTTAGTGTTCAGCTGGCTGTCGGTTTTTGAGCAAAGCATCAAAAGAAGTTTGCCTCGTCTCCCCTTTGGCGTTACCAGCACGGAGAGTACTCGTCTTCTTGCGAACTGCTTTATGTTGCTGCTAGTAAATTTCCTCGTCAGGTGTAATGAGGAGACAGCGAAAGGCGTCAACTGACATACGTGCAAAATTCTGGAATAAATCTAAAGAAGGCTGGAGCTGCAATTCAGTGTTAAGTGCACTGGCACTACTTCCAAGCGTTTCACATCTACGTAACAAATTAAGCCACCAACATATTTATTTTCCTACGCCACTTTGTTTGCTTTGTCAAAACTAGCGGGCAAAATAATCTTATCTCAATATCAAAGATTTACATCGAAGCTGTAACTAGAAGTCTGCGCGGACAGGGAAAATGACGCCGTCCGTATGTGCAGTGCATCCACAAGGTCATTATCCATGTCTGCCAAGTTGCTTATCCGAATTCTGAGACATTAACGTTTTGTAAAGCAGTTTAACCCACCACTGCTCTGAAAAGAGACTTGTGCCTGGCCTGAATTTTTCGCTGCTGATGTCCGCACTCGGTTATGATGCGAATTAAGGCTTGACATATTTCAGTGACAGTCATTTCAAATTTAAATTCTTTTACTTTGCATGTAACTTGTCGTAAATGATATAAGAGTTGCACAAAACGATGAATTTTGGATTGTTGTTGAAAGGGGGCTGCAAACGCGGAAATATACAAGTGAAAGCGTGTTTTTCGAGCATATTTTGGCGATGTCAACTTTGAAGAGCCACAGACGGCAAACCATAATTATGTTAAAAATTTACTTTGTACAGTTTAAAGATAACCCGCAAATATTCGCAACAGACGTACGCTTTTAGCTGAAACACAGTTATTTCTGGTGATATCCGCACTCGCGCAGACCTGTTACTATAAGTAGTGTTGTTTACGAGTGAAAGCTGTGTCAGGATTATTAGAGCACAGATAAAAAAAATTAAAATAGGCAGCGTCTATAGTTTGCATGCTATGCTCGTTCTCTTCTATTCTCCTCCCTTCATTCCAGTATAAACGCTAGTTCGCACATATAAACGAATGGCAGTGAACATTGGCGAATTATCTATTAATACTCATTTGCAGCAGTGTAAACGAGGTTTTACACTCGTGCACTTCGTTTGCTGTAGTATATACCAGGATTTAGAGGGACTGATGACCTAGCAATTAGATGACAGCTATTATTCATTTATTTCACTGTCGCGATTTCAGCTCTAGAGCCATTTTAAAGTACCAAGGGAAAGGTCTTGTAAGGTAATGCTTCTTAAATTGTTTACCAAAGGTTACCACACTATGCTTTGCATTTTGTTATCCATATCTTATATTGGTTTCAGTTTTCACATTGCACACAAAAATGCCTCAACAGCCAAAATTACGATAGTGAAGTGAATAAACAGTTTAAAAAAGTCCAAATCGCAGCAAAGATTTCATTTAAAAATTATATGATATGATTCTTGTACAGGACGGTCTGCCACGTTATATCAGAATATAAGAGCGACAAAATTTAGAGAGGATCGAATGCTTAGGGCTCTTTATTAATTCTTACTCGTAACAAATTTATTGATTTACCTGAATTTAAAATCCGCTCGCGTAACCTTTCTTTATCTTTGACGGGAAATCTGAACATTTTTAATTAAGGATTTGTTCGTCTACTCCTTCCACAGTTGATATACTCGCAGGCCCTCGGCATGACGACTCGATCCACTACCACCAGTATGTCAGAAACAGCTGTACTTTACAGACGCCAAATAGTGGAAAGCTGTACACGTTCGGCCGAAGTTGCCACATATTTCACAGAAAGGAGTGCCATCTAGTGGTAGATTCCACAAGTAAGGGTGTGACGCTATCGCCACCTGGTGGTCGTTCCCTGACAAGGGTTGCCTGCTAGACCAAGCGATGGGGCAATCTGTTTCTTACGTGATCTGGGATATAATTATTTGTCTCTCAGAATTCTAGACCTGGCCACATGCATTACCTCACAGCGCTATGGAATGCAGAAGTTCTGGAGGAAATGTTTTTGAAGTCTGGAGCAGTTGTGCCTATGTGTCAGCTACTAGCGTAATGCTAAGTATCGCGCGCGGTAGATAAGATGTCGCGAGTTCGAGTACATTCACTGCCATATTTTTTAAAACGCAATTCTGCTGTCTGCTAAAGTTTTCAATCTAATGGTACTTGTAACTTAATACCCTTCACTTCTCAACCCAAAATAGTCGTATGTGGGAAAAGGGCTAACTTCTGCGACATTTTGTTCATTTCAGGTTTAACAGGCAACCAGACAGTAGATACATCTCGAAACTTTTGTATTATGTATGGGTAGAGCGCATCGTGCCAAAATACGTCGGAAATCTGTTTTCTACATTATCTGTCGTCTGGTAGTTGCGTTTCATTTTTCTTCAAACCTTGTTTGATAGCTTTAACTCAGAACAAGTTTTCTACAAGCATGTAATCAATAAACCGCATGTGCATTTTCAGACTGTTATAGATAACATCAGAGAATTCGCATATATCGTTGATTATTAATTTCTCTCTCATGTTTACCATTGTTTTAACAACATTAAAGGAAACCTTACTAAAATTGTGCACTGTATTATAAAAAATGAAATAAAACTACCCACGATAACCTTGCGATGAAAGTCTGTTCTAATAAAACTGAGTATCTGTACACAAGCGTGCCTCTATATACACGAATTAGTAAAATATTACTCACTTAGATTTTGATTGGGTCTGTGTTTAATTGGTATTCTGTGTCGTACTGAAGATCTATGCAAATGTGGCATTTCATAAATAAAGTTATGTATTCCTAGAAACCGAAAATTTGCTTGTCAGCAGCGGAAAGAGGCGTTACCTGTTGTGCAGCACTGTAAGTTTTTCACCATTGCACTATGAGCCGAAAGAATTTTCTTGCGATTTCCTTATCGATGTTTGATCTGACTGCTTGTAGCTCTTTCACAGAAGGGATAAAAACGCTACATTTAGTGAGACTGGAACTGCGAACCATAACAGACGCTTTTTCACAGATCAGCACGTTACCACAGAGCTGGCGAAGAAGTATGTGACTTAGCTTCCTCTTACGAGACCAATAGCGGCTAGAACTCGTAAACCGCTTTTTAAAATAAGAGATTAGTTGTGATTTCCACGTGCAACGACTTTCCTGGGCTGAAAACCGTAAATTTAAAATCTTTTGTTACACCTCAAGCGATAATAACTCACATTATTCAATGGAATTGATAGGAAAAATCAAGTAAACTTTGAGGATTAATTCCGTGCACACCAGGACGTAACTCTTCGATCACATAGTTGCCAAACATACATTGCCTTGTTGCCAAATCTCAATTACAATACCAGCAGGAAGAAGACGAACCGATGTGATCTTACAGCGAGCTGGGAAGTGACCATAGCTGGTGTCTCCAAGTCTCGGCTGCAACGGCGTGGAATACGTAATGCGTCATATTCGCATTTCTGTAACTAGGTTTTGCGACTGGAGTGTAGTTACTAATAATACTCAGAACTGACTGCAAACTAAGCATAATAAATCAGTAACTCTCATAGTTGTTTGTATATTTCTTTCGTAAGTGTACTCAGAATTAATAAATTCATTCACAGACGTTTTCGTGCCTCGCCGATAGTCAAGCACAACAAACAAATAAAAAGAAGAATATGTGTGTGCGTGTGTGTGTGTGTGTGTGTGTGTGTGTGTGTGTGTGTGTGTGTGACAGAGAGAGAGAGAGAGAAATCAAAAATAAAGAGAGAGAGAGTAAAAAAATTGTAAAGAAATTGAATCATGTTATGTAAAGAAATCATTCATGAAAATGACAATATGACAATTTCCACATCATTACGAAATATCGTATTCCTGATCTGTGAAACAAGAATTAATCTAATGTAATCTAGACTAATAATATCATATTGATGACCGAAATTTTTGCTAATACCAGTATCCAAATATAGACTTGAAAATAAAAGACGACAGTTTTTGTAATAAACCGGGACTTCTATCAAGACCCTTTCATCCCTGTTAACTAACCACGAAAGATGTCTGATATACCTCTATTCTGAAGTAACAAAGTGTGCATGCATTAATGATGAAGTGCATGATGTGAACTAATTGACGGAGATACGAACGCAACACGTAATAGGATTGTTAACTAAGTAAAATAAACTGCTATGTGTATGAATCTAAAATAAGGATACAAACTTTTGTGCCTAAGCGACAATCGAACTGCACACCTACCGTGGATCCACGAATATCGCTTAAGTATCAGTTGCTTACTCGCCAATAGTAAGATGTGTGCGTGTTTGACCAGAAATAACGACACCTATTGAGATTGTTGGCAACAAATGAACCGACATTAAAAATGTACGTTAATTTTCACTAGCCGGCCGGTGTGCACGTGATAAGGCTTGAAATGAAATTATGAATATTTTTGTACTGGATCAGGATTCGGAACCACATACTTACCTTTGGAGGAGACCTAGAGAAGATTGCAGTCTTGAGAAAAGGAACGAAATGATGGAACTATAGTGTTCCGAGAGATTCAGATCCTCGAAAGAGGAGATACGAATTCGAATCACAGTCCAGCACCAAATTTTTAAACGTCTCTAGTTCAATCAAGTACAAGTAAGAGCTCTGTTCCTTTAAATGGCTATCGGTTCATCAAATAAAATAAAATTTTATAATGTAAATAAGTTTACTGGCGACTGTATTTCTGTTTACCATGACTTCCGCTATGTCATTTCCCACCTTAAACAGGCTCTGCCCAGTTGGTAATGAAGGAACGTGATGTTTAATGCGGATTCTGGATTATTACGTCTTTCTCTTGATGTTACCAGGGGTAAAGTCTGTTTGTGCCTCTTGAAAGTAAATGCCTGAGCCCACGCATTAAGCCTGTGATGTTCGTTCCGCGAGAACATTGTGGCCACATTTCCCAGTCCCAGGAGTGTGCTGTAACAGATGATGTGGTTAGCTTACAAAATTAGTCACGGTGGAAAAAACAAATTCAGCAAATTTCTTACTTCGAGAAAATCCACTGGGAAGTGTGAAGTTACCGGATAATTCGATTATTACCGTCATTATTACTATTATTTTCTTCATACCGCTGCTGGAACACTGAACTTGAAGATCAGTTGATGCCTTTTGGTCTCTATAGAAGTAGTTTCCCAAGTGCAGGTTCTTCCCCGTCTACGGAATCCTTTTCATGTTAATATCAAACATCAGTAACTACTCGTAGATTACATTAAAACCAAAGTAATTGATGAAGATGTTACTTGATAACAAAAACGCGCTGCCTTTCTTCATGTACTTGCGCCTAGAATTGGCTATCAAGTACTGCCAAAGCAAAAGACGAGAGATCTTGCTGCCTTCCGATATACGTCGCTGACAGTTCTTACATATAACTTGGTCGACATGACCTGTTTCAAGTTGTGTATGACACACAATATTTTAGAAAATCAATTGTTTTCCTTTGCAATAAACAGAAAGATTTTCATTCTAAGCTATTCAAGTACAAAATTTTCGCAATATTAGTTCAAATTTAATATTCGCTTCTATAATGTAGGAAAGTATCTCACAGTTGCAAAACTCGCATCCGACTCATTGACCTTAAACGTAGTCGCTGACCGTAAATTCTAGCTGAGAGTGACACCAGATTAAGTAACCTAATGTAGCGAAGACTGTTTGCCAGTGCTCTTTCTCACCGGAAAATACGCAGTTCACTCATTGGTCTCCACAAGTACACTGTAACAGTAATTTCAATGTGTATGCAATGCATATGGATCAGAATTTAGTGGTGCACTCTCTTCCACTTCTTTATACAATATGCCTGACCTAAACGGGCCCTTTATCGTTACAAGCCCTGGGCAGTGCAACATCATACTGACAACAGTAATGTGCTTATACTGACAACCTGATTGTTCGTTTTACCTAATTTCGTAATCATTTAAATAAAACAACATGACCTTCCTGTAGGAGACATTTCGTCCCCATTTTCATTCTGTGAACTTTGTCAGTAAGCTTTTTGCCTTCCAACCAGTGAAATGCGGCAGATTACGGCCGGTAAATGATTCAAAAACCACGATTTAGTGCCGTTAAGACTATTTATTTAAACGTCACAAGACTGCACTTAGGTGCAATCGATTTCCAGGTGCAAAGTGTTTGTTATCTTACTTTTGTGACAGGTGGGCATAAGTGATTTCCAAAGACTTTTCATTGTACTAAAATAATCTTTTGTCACAAAGTAACAAGGTAAGTGTTTTATTCGTATATATTATGTAGGAAACTGTAATCGTGATGGAAGATTATACACCTGAATGTTTGACACAACTAGTAAGAGAAAACGCTGCATATTAACCAAACCCCGCGACTCCTCTCCGTATCCTCCTGTGACACGAGCACGGGATTCTCCTTGCATACCGCTAGAGAGCTGTTCCTAGCACAGCTGAGAATTGGCAACGTCACAAACATTTGGCAACACTGTGACAGTGCAATCATTTCCGCGTATGGTACTGAATTGACTCGCTAAATTCACTTGATATTCCCTTTCCATCTGAATGACTCGTGCTATATAATACTCATGTAAACTAAGACACTGAGACAGAAAATTCAATTTTTTGCCTACTGAAACGCTATTCTTCACATAAGTGACAACTTTTACTATCTTTCACGATGCGTTATGAGGCTGAGCGACAAATACTATGATGAGAGTGACATACAGGCAGCAGTGTGTCCGTAGCCCAGTGGTACCGCCCATTTCTCAGGTCAGAACGGCTCGATCAGTCGTCTGTTCTAATCGTGGTAGGCGCCAGCGTATGCGAGCGTTTTTCACTGATATGTTTTATGGACCTGCGAATTTCCAGAAAAAATTCTGTATCGAAATCGGAAGAAAACCTATACACATCAAATCCTCTTGGTAGCTCGACTCAGTAAGTTGTGTTAATTGTCATAGATCTTGGCTTTCTGACTGCCAAGCTGCTTCGCAATACCAGCGTCTCTGAATAAATTCGAATCGACCATCAGCGATACGAATTTCAATATTGTCCTTCACTTAAGACTCACATGCCAGGGTGATAAGTATGAAGGAAATGAACCTCTTGATTACTATAGGGCCTCTATGCTAAATTTCCACAGTAGCAATTAGGACCTCCCTGCAGACATTTGCTAACAGCGGCTCTAGCAACTTACTTTTTCTCTGGGTAGCTTCAAATATGGGCAATTTTGTCGCCTTAAATCCTACTGAATATTTTAAATATCAATTGTGAACAGCGTTCACTTCTCCTTTAATTAAGGTACAGACCACAAAACAAGCAATTACCCTGAGTAGCTATAGAGCTGGTTCTGATAGGTATTGACACAATCTTTTGCGTCCATTTACCATAGAGAACCAAAGAAAGAAATCAAACACATTACATTGCATTTACTCTCTGTGCCTTGACTAACGCATATGAATCCATGACAATAATAAATTGTTTGAGGAACCTCCCGTGAAAGGAAAAAGAACGGAATGTGACGCTTTAATTGTAGTGCATTGGATTAGAAACAATGAAATTAATTCTGTGCCACATTGATGTATTGCATTCTAGTGTAATAAAATAATCATCAAATAAAAACGGTTTTGTGCCTCCTTTGATATCAAGAGTGAAACACAAATCGCAGACAGATTTTATGGGTCACCACTCATCAACATTAAAGCATTTTACATGGTCGAGAGTGCGGAGTGGAGCAGACGTTGTCGGCAGAAGGCGAGACAATGCAGTGCCTCTGCCCCCGCTGGTAGGCAATAAACGGGTCCCAGAGAACTCAGACGCATGCGGTGTTCAGAGGCAGATGGTCGGCAAAGAAATCTTTCGCTAAAACATTGTTGGACCAAACTGTTACTACCAGTGTGACAGGAAAGCGAAATCTATTGTAGATTCGCTTGAGTTACACCCATAGCTTCAGGACCGAGAGGAAAGGGGCGATAAAAACTGTCGACGTGTGCTTTTAGTTACTAGACGTCGTATCAGCTAGTCTCGCGTTTTACCTCAAGACGACGTTCGTAGTCAAGAATAAAGTACTAAGACTGAAGTCAAGACTTCCTCTGGGAAGTGCCGCAGTCTACAGTGTTGCCAGGTCGAGAATATTGCCGGACATAAGATTTTGAGAGGAGCACGACTGTATTGCCCACCTTACGTGAACGACTCAGCGGTCAATTTTTTGCTCTAAGACTGTATCTACAACACATATTGCACGCTGAAGACCCAGATGAATTAAAAAACAAAAGTAGTTTATAAGAGCAACGTTAACTATAGCGTTTAAAGTGTTCATAGTATTGTGTACGTGTGTGTAAACGCCTTCCAATGCCCAGTCAAGGAAGACAAGGATACACAGTCTAGCTTCAGTATTATAAATTCGCCTCAGTTTGCGGATGAACTCAGACTTAGGTTGATAATCATTTTGAATATTTAGCAGTACTGTGCCCATTGGTGTTAAACTCGTTTTCAACCAATTATTCCCACAGCTACAGGAACACTACTTGTGATACCTCATAGACAAAATAATTACGCAGTGCTATCAGACGAAAAGATCAACCTGACACAAACTGTGGGAAGTTTGTTTTACAACTTTCGTACCTGGATAATGAGCTTTTTCCTCTTTGAGATGTCTGTGAACATTGCTGCTTGAGACGATTTAAGACGAAACTAAATTCCTTCAGCTACGACAATGTTTAAAGAAATCGTCTTAACGGCACTAAATCGTGGTATGTCAATCGTCTACCGGCCGTACTCTGCAGCATTTCTCTCGCTGGAAGGCTAAAAGCTTACTGACAAATTTCACAGAAGGAAAAGAGGGACGAAATGTCTCCCACTGGAAGTTCATGTTGTTTCATTTAAATGATTACAAAATCCGGTAAAACGAACAGTCAGGGTGTCAGTATAAGCACATTACTGTTGTCAGTGTGATGTTGCACTGCCAGGGCCTGTAATGATAAAGGGGCCGTTTAGGTCAGGCATATTGTATACAGAAGTGGAAGAGAGAGCACCACTAAATTTTAATCCGTATGCATTGCATACACACAGAAATTACTGTTACAGTGTACTTGTGGAGCCCAAT